>NW_015169891.1:51643-51795 GCF_001447785.1 Gekko japonicus | reverse complement strand
ACAATAAATAGTTAAAAACTGGAGCTGCTAGGTCACAAACCAGACTGTAGGTCTTCACCTGATGGGCCGTACAAAGATGGAAGCTTCAGCAAAGGAGGCCAGTAGATTAAATAATTGGACGCCCGCTGCCTCACCCAAAGGCCTGGCAGAAC
>NW_015169891.1:40893-51206 GCF_001447785.1 Gekko japonicus | reverse complement strand
CAGAATAACAATCAAAAGATGGGTGTGGCTGGATAACCACACTTCTGATAACATGGGGGTGCAGTCTAATGTGCTAATGAGCTGTGCTGTCAGGGGTGTGGCCCAATATGCTAATGAGTTCCTGTTGTTGGGTGTGGCCTGTTATGCTAATGAGTCCCTGCTGGGCTTTTTCTACAAAAAGAGCCCTGCTTCTGGCACAGCAGTTGTTGAAAAAGAGCAGTTTCTGTCAGAGCTCTCTTAGCCCCACCTACCTCACAGGGTGTCTCTTGTGGGGAGGGGAAGGGAAAGGAATTTGTAAGCCGCTCTGAGACTCTAAGTGAAGGGCAGGGTATAAATCCAATCTCCTCCTCCTCCTCCTCTTCTTCTTCCTCCTCCTCCTCCTCTTCCTTTGGGCCAGGGTCAACCAGCAAATGTTGGTCCTCTGAGCGCAAAGCTCTCTTGAGCACATATGGGGAAAGGCGGTCCCTCAGATATGTCAGCCTCTGGCCGCACTGCGCTTTGAGGGTCAGTACCAACACCTTGAAATGGATCTGGTACTCAATCAGGAGCCAATCCAATCTGTGTAGCACTGGCTGAATGTGTGCCCCATTCTAATTAGAACATCAGTTAAAAGATTGTACATCAGAGTCAACTGGCAGTTTATTTATTTATTTGAAACATTTTAATGCCACCTTTCTACCCAATCAGGACCCACAAGGTGGCAAACATAAAAACTTTAAACCTTTTAAGCAATTCAAATACAGTTAAAGTTATAAACATCAATTAACAACACATAAACACACAGCACTATTGTGTTTGTTTTAGATGGTTTTATCTATGTTATAATTGTTTATTTATATTTTATTCTTCTGTAAACCTCCCTGAGCCTGCACTAGCGAGGAGGGCGGGGTATAAATTGAATAAAATAAATAAAATAAATATAAGGAGGGCTAATAACCATTACCAGGGTATGCCAGACAAAACAAAAAAGTCTTCATCTGCTGGTGAAAGGTCCCAATACAGGGAGACAGATGAATTTTCTGCCCTGGCCCTGCCTGGTGGAACATGCTCGCAGTCGAGATTAGGGCCCTGCAGGATCTTCTTCAATTCTGCAGGGACTGTAAAACGGAGCTGTTGTGCCAGGCCTTTGGTTGAGGCAGTGGACGTCTTTGTATGGCCTCCCTGAGGTGGTTGTCACCTATCCATCTAGTAACCAAAATAATATCCTAAAGAACCATACAACCAGTGACTGTCAGAAGTGTGATTGAGTTTTAATGTTTATTATTGTTTGAATCCCTAACTTGTTTAATTTTAATGGTATTTATTGTACTGTTTTTATGATGTTACCTGCCCTGAGCTCGCTTACGGGATGGGCGGGCTATAAATACAAAAATTAAAATAAATAAATAAATCTTGCTGGGGAAGGAGTTCCAAAGTTTGGTGCCATGGGGAGAAGGCCTTTTCACCAGTTGCCACCCATCTAGCCCAGGCCCATAGCTACAGTGGGGCCCCTCGGGGCCCAGCCCCTCAATTTACCGCCAAGACTTCCAATTTTTAATTTTGTTTATTGCACTAGTCGTCAGCAAGCCCTGCACCACCCTCCAATTCCATGCTGCTCTCTCTCTTGTCTCGCTGGCTGCAGCCACTCTCTCTCATCGCCAGCAAGCCAGCAAGAAGCCTTGGCTCCCCTGCCAAAAGGATACCTGGCTGGTCGTGGGGAAGGGTGAGAGCGAGGCTGCTCCCTTCGGGTGTGGGGCGGTGGTGGGGTGCCCCCTGACATTTAAATAAAAAAATCCTGGCTAATCTAGCCTCAGATGGCGGGGGCAACTGAAGCAGGGCCTCTGAGGATGACCATAGTGAGTGGGTAGGTGGAGAAGATGGTCCTTAAGGTATGTTGGTCTTAGGCTGTACAGGGTTATAAACATTTTAGGTTAAACATTTTAGTGCTAATCTTGACAGGTGACACTGAACTAAACCCTTTCTTGGCTAACTTTAATTGTTCTAAATGATTTCCATTTTAACAGCACCAAAACTTTTTAGATTCCCATGTAATGTCATATACACATTGCCTTCATATTTAAACTAATAAAAATGGGATTGAAAACAATACAGTAAGAGAAATTAGTTGTGTTTCCTGTTCAAGACGTTGGTTGAATGAACAGTAACACAAGTAGTAATAGTAGCAGTAGTGAGAGAAATGGGCACATGTGTATAGAAACACTTGAATGTCTTTCGTAGGCTAAGGAGAACTGTATAGTTGCTAAGGAAGACAGTAATTTTTCTCCCACTTGGCTCAAGAGAGGAGTGGGCCCTTTGTTACCTGTGGGAGGATGAAGTGAACCTCTTTCTTTCTCTCTCATTTTGATGTTTAAAATATTCCTTCCCCAATTTAAAGAATAAACCTAATTAAATATAGCTGACATCATTATATAATGTCTGGCTGACCTTGACTAGGGCCTGGGCTTTCTCAGACCTGGCCCTGACCTGGTGGAACTCTCTGTTGAATACCATCAGGGCCATGTGGGATTTAATGCAATTCTGCAGGGCCTGTAAGGCAGAGATGTTCCGCCGAGCTTTTGGTTGAGGACAGTGATGGTGTGATCTTTGCGGGCACCCTCCCCCCCTTTCTCCTTGTTTCATCTGTTTCCCTTCTCCTGCCCTGCCCATAAGAACATAAGAGAAGTCAATGTTGGATCAAGCCAAAGGTGTTGCGTGGTGCGCCTGTGGCGGCCTGAATGCCAGTAGAAGGTGTTAGCCAGCCTCCAGAACTATTTCAGCCACACCAACCTTTACAGCCACACTCCAGCAGTCAGCAGTTATTCCAGCTCCATATAGTACCACGCCACACAGTTCTTGTGGTGAACTATATACAGTTTATTCACAGAATGTACAACGCTCAGACAAAGTGCTTCGCCAGACGCCATAAATCACAAAGAGGATACCCTGGACTGCACTTGTCCACTTATATATACATATTTATATCCAATCAGCTTAGAGCTGAGTCATGCCTGTGACCTCACACCATAATCTGGTCTAAACCGGCCAAGACAGGCTTCCAGCAGTCTCACTGCTGACACTTAGATCATACAGATCTGACAGTTCATCTGACAGCTTATATTAACAGTTCAACAAAAGGCCCATCCAGTCCAACACTCTGTCACACAGTGGCCAAAAATACCAGGTGGCATCAGGAGGTCCAGCAGTGGGGCCAGGACATTAGAAGCCCTCCCACTGTTGCCCCCCCCCACAAGCACCAAAAATACAGAGCATCACTTGCCCCAGACTGAGAGTTCCTACCTGTGCCCATGTAGTGGTGGCACAGTCCAGTATGGGAATATGATTTATTAGGGCACCATCTTGGATTTTAGGTTTTTTAATTACATGTTTAACTGTATATTTGGATTGTCATATGATTTTACCTGTTGTTTTATCATTGATGTATATCGCTCAGAGCCCTATTTTTACAGGTATGGGCAATTCATAAATTGAATAAATCACTGTCATCATCTTCATCATTATCATTAGTGAACAGTGTTTGGTTGTTCTCCTGCTCTCGCACAAGGTCTCTTTGTGGTTAAAGTCATTACTTTTTGATAACTTTTGTACAGCATGTTCTGAAACCATCAGCTGCCTAACTGGACTTATTGCAAGCAAGTTCCCCTAATGATGGTAAAAAGGTGACAGCCATTTCAAGTCAAGCTGAGCTAAAACAAAGGATCCTCCCCCAGCACTTCCCCCCCTCTGCCGCAAATGCATATGCAGGTCTTCTGTAATCCAGTAGAGGTCAGATACCTACAAGAAAGCTAATTTATTGCAGCATGATAGATTATAACAGCTTGTTTGGAGTTCCATTATATAAATCACTTAAATGTGTATTTACATAACATACCTATTAATTACCACAAAATCAGTAATGATTCTGTCTGAGCAGTTCCAGTTTATCTTGCAAATTTGTATTTAAGCAATTCAGTAACAGGTAATATTTAATCGATAGACCATAACTGCTCATTTATCATACCAAAGCTGTGTATAAACACTGACGTTTGGATTGGATGGATCTTAATGGACCTGTTTAATATATTACACTGGGGCTGCACAATGTTAGTTAAAAATCGTAATATGGCACGCCTAAAGAGGAATAGATTTTTGTGCTGTAATACATGGTGTGATTTTGATGAAGCTTTGTCATTACTCAGCAGAATCTTTATGTCCAGCCAAAACTACTGGTGAAAGGCTTCCTATTCTTTCTCAGACCTGAACTATGCATTCTGCGCTGAGCAGTGGCAGCTCTATGTCAAGTTTTCTCCTCCTGACCATAATAAAACTCGCCTGTATCGTCATGTATATTTTCCCACTGCCATCAGTGGTAGCCAGTGATGAGGAGCAAGGGCAGGGAAAAGCTGTGTGATGACATCATGACCTAGGTGAGATTTACTATGTATTGCAGAGGAATTGAACTTGATCCTGGCCCATTAATTTTGGTGGCAGCCTCATGTTTCTGGCATTAAACCTTTGATGATAAACTGTGATGATTAGACTTTTGTGGATAAACCAATATTCTGTTAAGCAAAGTTTTATTTTTATCTTTTTAGTTTTGTGGAGGCGTTTTCAGAGCAACATGGGGAACAACCAGGAAGTCACAGTCAGTAGTCAGCTTTGAGGTGTTCTTATGATCCTGTTTGGGGTATATGTTCAAAAGTAGGAAATGATCAGCAGAGGGGGGAAAAACCCCTGTGATGTAAGTTATTGAAAGGGAAACTTTGTCACAACATTGACTGGTTTTCAGCTGACTTTGCAATTTAATGTATTCGTTTAAGATAACACTGCCAGTGTCTGTTCACATCTCTAAAAAGGAAAATTTGGGGGGTTAAGGAATAGCCCCTTCCCCTCCCCTGGGTGCAATCTAACATAGAATGCATTTGGGCCCATTTATTTCAATATTCTTAAACCATTTCGTGTACTGGATTGTGGCCTAAATCTTGACTCAATAGACTTGCAATTCTGGTTTCTAAACATGTCTTCCAATGAAGAAAATGTTTTTGCAAGCTGGCATACATATGTGCAAGTTACAAGTCTGTAGAAAAGTCTGGAGAGTTATTCTAGCTATACCTGCAGTTGTGCGGCTGTAGTTACGTTCTGTGGTAAATTTTTCAATCACATATGATTGTTTTCTCTAAGGGCTTAAAGGACATTAACCACATCTAAAACACTGGTAATTTTATACACTTCAAAAACTTATAAAACCTGTGTTCCTAATGCAGTCTTCTAAAAGACATTGCTGTCACTTGGAAGTCTGATGTTACCTATGCACCTTACGGCTTCTAAAAGAAAAATGAAGACAGAAATTGCCCCTTTGAGAGCTGTTCATAAATGATCTTTGGCTGTCTTTCAGAACATTAGTCTCACTCTTTGTGAACTGCACTTGACACCTTGTAAGGTCTAGAGAATTTTTTCCATTTCTGACTATTCTACATGGTTATTTGCCAGTAATTTGTATTTAGAAGATAGACTGTGAAAAAAGAATAGTCAATTTTAGTTCGTAAGAAGTGCATATATGGACCTAATCCCTGCAACCTTTTCCCATCAGCAGAACAGTTCTTATTCAGAAAAACTGTTTCGTTCAAATCAGCGGAACTACTTATGCTGAGTAAAGGTCTCAAGATGGAACTGTTCTCATCAAGTAAAATGCTCATTGATGGTAATATCTATAGAGTATTCCATTTGCCAAATATAAAATGATTTCATTTGTCAATGAGGCTTTGGAACAGAACAATGGAACTTTCAAACTACAGGATCACAGGGTTAGTAAGTAATAGATCATAGACATCTGTGAGAAACAATAAAGATGAAAAATTCTAAGGAGACTCTGTCCGTTTCCTTAGATATAGGAATGTTTCCTTAATAAAGGCAAGCCAAGTTATTATAGTAGTCGAACTTTCTTGTCAGCTTGGCACAGAAAGAAATATAATCCTTTTCACCTGTTCATATTTCACTTTGAAGGCAAAATGGGGAATCTATATTCTCTGGTGAGGCAGGCTAGGGTAGAGGATTGAGAGAATACTATGAAACTCCCGCAAGTCAGGCCACCATCTGTATACCTCAGCAATTACATTATGTGGGGATATACAGTGTCATGTCTGACTGAGACTCAGGTTCAGATTTGCACTCTGCTCACAGAATCTTGCTGGGTGGCCTTGGACCAGTCATGTACTCTCAGCCTAACCTAACTCACAGGGCTGATGTTGTGTGGATAAAATCATGCAAGCAGCTTTGTGTCTTCACTGGAGAGAAAGACAGAGTATAAATGGAGTAAACTTATTTATTTAAGAAGAGACAACTCCATGATGAGTGAAATGCGCACACTGAAAAAGGCCAGATTTTGGTGATAATAATAGAAATGTAATATTTATGATAGCTGTGCATTAATTTTCAAGTAAATGAGAATATTAATTAGACCAGAATAATGGAAAATGAAAAAGAATTTTTTTGGGGGGGGGAACAGTGAATGAATGGGCCTTTGGGGTTCATTTTAAAGTTTTTCCTCTTCCCCTTCCCACCCTCCTCTTCAGTTTTCTCTCCCTAACCACGGTTACGGAGCAATGAGGAGTGGCCAGCCAGCCAACATAATAGGTGAATAAATTAGGGAGTCTTTCATTTCCTTCCCCATTTCACCTGGCAGCTCATCAGACATTGTTTCCATAGCATCTGAGGTGCCACTCCTTAGAGAACCCTGTGAAATGTAGACGTGACTTCATTAAGACGCCAGGCACCCTAAGCATTGCATTTCACAGTGTGCTTGAAGGTACAGTATCTCAGATGATGTAGAAACAACATTTCAAGTGCTAGGGTAGGTGTGTGGAATGGGATGAGGAGAGATTCTCTTCCTGAATTTTTTTCCATTGAGCCCCATTGAGCCCCATTGAGCCTGTCTAGTGCAGGAGCAGGTCCCATGCTGTGGCAGGGGGAGAAGGAGAAGCAGGGATGCATTCCTGTAATCATTACTCCCTTTGAAAGCACTGGAAATCAAAACAAATACAGTAATGGATATGAACACATGTACTAATGAATATAAAACATACAAATGGAACTTTTTTGGGTTTTTAATTTTTTTTTCTTATGGACGTGTGTGTGCATGTGGGTGTGTGTGCACCTGGAAGTCATGGCGACCTCTGGTGACTGACCTCTACTGGGGGTCTGGAGAATATTCGGAGAGGTGGCTGAATAAGGCGTGCCTCTGCCTCCCACTTCCGGTATTTCAAGGAGGTCTCCCATCCAAGTACTTACTAAAGTCGACCCTGCTAAGCTTCCGAGATCTGATGAGATCGGGCTTGCCTGGGCTACCCAGGTCAGGGCCATGTATAGAAACATTTGAATGTCTTTCCTAGACTAAGGAGTACTGGATAGTTGCTAAGGAAAACAGTAATTTCAAGACACTGGGTGAATGAACAGTAACGCAAGTAGTAATAGTAGTAGTAGCAAGGCAAACGGGCACATGCATATAGAAACTTTTTTGCTATTTTTTTTTGCCCCCCCCCCAGGGGATTTTTTAAATTGATTTTCTAATAACTACAAACAGAAAATTAGGAAAGGAAAACTACTATCTAAGGGAGAAAGTAAAGAAAACCCTCTAAAAACCCAAGAGATGGTGATCATACATACATTTGCAAAATTACCTTTAAGCTTAAACACAAAACTTTCATTGAAAATGATCATCTATCTATTTAAATATTTAGATATTCATCAACAATTCTAGTTTCATAAAAAGACTGTAAAAAGATATACAATATACTTGTTTTAGATACTCCAGAGTAGATTAACAATCTATCCCCCACCTTTCTGTGTCTCAATTAATAATTTTGTTTGGAGGCAGCAGCCCCCAATTTAGAGTCACAGAATTTGAGTGATATGAGCCAAATCCTAATTTCACAGACTGACCGTAGTGGCTCGGTTCAGACATAATGGAAAGGTTTAATTTGGATTATGGATTGGATCCTGTGATCTCAGGGAAAGACACTGACAGTCATGGAACTTTCTGGCTTTCCCCTCCTCCCAACATCCCTTTTAGATCCCAGGATCATGTTTTTGGTAGTATAACCTACATCTCATCATATTTCTTTTTTTTTATTTAAAAGGCTTTATTTCCTCTTCACATAGTACATAATGGATTGGGCAGAGAATAATTTCCCTTTCACCCCCTTCATTAAAATTTTTAAAGTAGTATCTATAAAATACATTAATTCTTATTTTGTTGGGGTTCAATTGTATTTATCATTTAAGTTTTAAGTTTCAAACTTAATAACAGAGAGAGAGAGAGAGAGAGAGAGGGAGAGAGAGAGAGAGAGAGAAACCTTTAATGGCATAAGAGTACAACAATTTAAAAAACTAGACACAAATAAATACATGTATATACATACTAAAAGTCTCCACCAAACAAATAAGGAATACCCTTATATCTGCCTGCCGAAAAAGCCAAAGGGAAGAGATTGAACCTGGTAAGCATGAAAGCTCTATGGTGTGAGGGATTTACCAAATTAGAAAAGTACTGGGCCATAGAATCTTGTGCGGGGAAAAGACCAAGAAAATATGGAGAACAGAATCCACACTACCAGCATCAATAACTTGAGCTTTAATGTCCCAAATCCTCCTTTGGACAGCAGACTGAAAATAGTCAACTTTTAACTAAAAGATCCCAGTTGCAAGAGTAGGAACTCCGTTCAAAAGTTCAGTGGAAGTGAAACATTGTTACTAATACTTTCCTCAGTGTTATGTTCATAGCATAAATAAAAGTTAATTTTTTGTTTTGTTTAACCCTATGGGCTGCATGTCTAAGGCAAAGAAAAACACATACAATTTAACATCTCAGTGAATAAATGGTGGCAGAGAGTAAAATAAGCAACAGAATTAGGGAGCCCAAGTATCCTGCGCAGAAATAAGGTGTTAATACGGTCAACCTCTTTAGAAAAACCCTGGATCCACACAGGAATCCCATACAACAGGCGAGAGATGGCTATAACTTGAAAAATTCGGAGGAGGCTGGAACAAATTGATTACCTCTTTGATAAAAGTAACGCATTATAGCTGTGATCTTATTTCTGGCCAAATTAAGGGAATGCTCCCGGTGAGAGGACCATTTTAAATTGTACTGGAATAAAATTCCAAGGTATCTAAATGTGTAACCTGTTCAATTTCTCTGCCTTCTATTCTCCAGTGAAAGTGCTTCCAAGATTTAGAAAAGACCAATATTTTGATCTTATCAAAATTAACAAAAATAGAGTTCTGTCTGCAATAGGTAGAAAACTCTGATAGGAGGCGCGTTAGACCTACCCTGGAAAAAGAGGATCACAGCATAATCCGCATATAATAAAATAGGAACTGGAACTGTGTTCACTTTCGGGGGATGACCTTCAATTTTAACTAGGTGAGAAAAAAGATCAGATCTATTTTGACTACATTGGTTTTATCATTACTGTGTATTCAACATAACATATTTTCACCACTTCTACACATTCATTAGAACCTTTAATAGATAAGTAGCATATCATGGTGTAAAAGAAAGTCTATTATATACCTCATATAGAGAACCGATTTATATTCAGGATATTGTATTTGGAACAGATTTTAATTCTACTGCTGTTTCATTACCATACATACCATACATACTGCTGTTTCATCACCATACATTCGTATATAATATTTTCTCACTTTAAGTTTGTCTGCTGCTAGCATAATAGACATAATACACACCCCAACTTTCCTCAACTTTCATAATAGACCTGTTTCTCAAATAGTTTGTTAATTTTGCCATTATTGCATATTCAGTGAGTTTATTTTCCCATTTTTCTAAGCATGGACAGACGTCTACTTTCCATTTTGCTGGGTAAATAGTTATAGCCGCTGTCACCAAGCATTTGAATAACTCTTCTAAAATTTTTGGTAATTTGTTAGGCAGAACATCTAATAACATGCTCTTGGCTTCCACTGGGAATTTAAACTTTAATATATTCTGCATTATGTTCCAGTTCTTTTGTCCTTATTTATTTATTTTATTGTTAACATTTTTACCCTGCCCTCCCCACGAGTGGGCTCAGGGTGGCTTACAAGAGGGCACAAGCCCATACATAAAAACAGGATAAAACAGTAAAACCATTAAATAACAACAAAAACAAGAATAAAGTGCTCCATACAAACAAGATGGTCTCCGAAGATTGTATCAATCCTTTCATTGGGGTGATATTGTCCTGTCGATGGTCCAAGGCCAGTCCAGCGGTATCAGTGCCATGCAAGATTGTGGCAGGTCTTCCGGGGACCACCCCTAACCCCGTTGTTATCCCCAC
>NW_015169891.1:33655-40416 GCF_001447785.1 Gekko japonicus | reverse complement strand
GCTGAACCTGCCTAAGATGGTAAAATGCAGATCTGGCAGTGGCTGCCACCTGGGCCTCCATTGTTAAGGAGGGAGCCAGGAGCACTTCCAAACTCCTAACCTCCGACGCTGGCACCAACGGTGCCCCATCGAAGATTGGGAGAGGGATCCCCAACCCCGAGCCGTGCCAATTCAGGCACAGGACCTCTGTCTTCGCTGGGTTTAGTTTCAGCCGGCTCAGCCTGAGCCACCCAGCCACGGCCTGTAATGCCCAGTTCAGATCTTCTGGGTCAGAGCCTGACGGGCCACCCAACATCAGATAGAGCTGGGTGTCATCTGCATATTGATGACAACCCAGCCCATACCTCCTGGCAATCCGGGCAAGGGGGCGCATGTAGATATTAAGCAACATTGAGGAGAACACCGCCCCCTGAGGCACACCACACTCAAGCGGGTGACCCCGGGACTGCTGTTCCCCTATTGCCACCCTCTGTCCTCGACCTTGGAGAAAAGAGGCAAGCCATTGAAGAGTGAACCCTGTATTCCCATGTTGGCAAGATGGTGGGTCAGCAACTGGTGGTTGACCATGTCTAACAACAGCAGTGCCACCACACCGCCTCGATCCATATGCCTTCGAAGGTCGTCAGTAAGGGTAACCAGTGCCGTCTCCATCCCATAGCCTTGGCGAAAGCCCGATTGGAGTGGATCAAGGATAGAAGTATCATCCAGAAAGCTCTGAAGAGGATGCGTCCGCCATTCGCAGAAGCCAGACTGGAAGCCATCTCATCATATTTCTAATTATTTAATTTTTACATTTGTCAAAGACAGTCACGTAGTACATAAAGGATTTTGGTTTTTTCAAGAGAGGGCGGACCATCGCCTCCTTGAGTGCCTCAGGGAACCATCCCTCCAAGAGGGACTTATTGACAATCTCCTTTACGGCACCTTGAAACCCCTCGTGGCCCACTTTAATGAGCCAGGAAGGGCACGGATCAAGGTGGCATGTGGTTGGACGCACAGATACGAGCAGTCTGTCAACTTCCTCCAAACTGAGCGGGTCAAAACATTGTAATCCCTGTGAAGATGTACAAGGGGCCTCAAGTTCGCTCACTGTTTCAACTGTGGCGGGGAGGTCACAGCGGAGCACCAAGACTTTGTTTGTGAAATAGCTCGCAAAAGCCTCACAGCCAATATCCAATTCCCTACTGTTTTGTCTGCCTTGTGGCAGAGCTATTAAAGACTGAATTGTTCTAAACAATTGAGCTGGGCGTGAGCTCGCAGATGCAACCATGGCTGCATAGAATTCTTTCTTAGCAGCCTTGACTGCCATCTCATAAATGTCCTATAGGAAGTTCTTGATGCTTCATCGCGGGCACGCCGCCACCGTCTCTCTAGCCTTAGCTCTTCCTTCATCAGCTGCAACCCCTGGGTATACCAGGGGGCAAGCCTAGAGCGTGGGCACAGAGGGCGCCGGGGAGTGATTTCATCGATGGCTGTGAGGAGTCGGTTATGCCAGTCCTCCACAAGCTCATCTATGGAGAACAGAATCCACAGCTACCAGCATCAATAACTTGAACTTCAATGTCCATTTGGCTCTGCGGGCGAGCTAAAATCTGCACGCCACCTAAACCAGGTCAGGGTGGAACATTCAGACGACCTTTCTGGGCATAGTGGTCCGACCACAAGCTTTCAGGGCATAGTGGTCCGACCATTACTGCCATTGCAGTAATCCGGTCCTCTGTAATCCCTGCAGCGAAGATCAAATTGAGTGTGTGCCTGGCCTGGTGCGTGGGGGTCGATACGAATTGGGAGAGTCCCAGTGCCGCCATGGACGACACCAGGTCTGCAGCCCAGCCGGACGCCTGATCATCGGCGTAGATGTTGAAGTCACCCAAGACTATAAGCCTAGGGTGCTCCAGCGCCCAGCCTGATACGGCCTCCAGCAGGGACGGCAGGCCACTGGTGTGTCCTTTTGTCCTTTTGGTATATTTCTTTTCAATATCTTTTTGCTATTTTACAAGTCCACCACATGTGAAAGAAGGTTCCATCTATGTCTTGACATTTCCAGCATTTTCCTTTGTAGTTTTATGTGCTTTCTCAATGTCTTTTGGAGTTATATACCATCTGAAAAACATTTTGTACTAATTTTCTCTTGTGTCTGGCTAACTGTAAATTTGGTATCTTTTCCCCATAGTCATTCCCATTGTTGCATAGGTATCTGCTCTATAAGGTTTTGCATAGAATGTTACTCTTTCAAGGTCATATGGTGTGTAAAGTCAAGTTCAACAGGCTATTGGATGACCATGTGAACTTTCCTTAACATCTGCCAGCTTGCTAGTCTGCAGCTTTTTACCATAGACTGATTCCCTAGAACAGTTGGCTGTTATTAATAATCACCAGTAGTGATAATGCTACATGTTAAATTACAGTGAATGACTCCCAGTGAGTGAGTGGTGTTGATTCACGAGCCAGTTAAACAGGAATCTAAGATCAGGAGTGCTTGAAATGACGCTTAAATGGTTTTGTGCTCAAATCATTTCAGTTTTTACTGTAGTAACCGAAGGAACATTGATCTAGATTCTCTCATCCCTCATCCTAGCACATTTGCTTATTCTGTGCACACCCAGCACACTTATTTCAGAAAAATGTATATATGTATTTCACTGCTTAAAATAATGACTTCTGGGCCAGAACCTTTCCTTCAAATTCTCATTTGAAAAACTCATTACCTCTAGATATACCCATTATTTGCATTATATCAGATTTAAAGACATTTTGCTTGGGGTTGTGCAAGCATATAAGAGAGCATAATTCTTGCAATAAATAACTTAAAGCATATAAAGGAGTTTATGTATCTTTCTCCCTCCAAACAGAGAACTTTTTTCTTTCGAAGCTTTTCAAGGTTTTGATTTCTGGCACTTAAAGTTTAGTGTAAAAGTGACACTCGGTTGAGGCATTTGTTATAAATGTTGCAGCATATGTCCTTTATCCAGAATCGTAGAATGATTCATGTGTTGCACAGATGTCCAGAACACAGGAGTTCAAGTTGTTCATACACATCTGCTCTCTCTGCTTCTGCACATTTCATTTGCAGAGGAACCCCTGAGATCCAAGGCTTTGTTTGGGCCTCGTTTTTGGTTCTGACCTCCCTTCTATTCTAACACATGAACTGGCTCTTACAGCACAATCCTGGGGGAAGGAGAGCACACAGGGAAGCAATGAGGTGCTGTGTTGTCATACCTTTGAGGTACATTGGAGTATCTCCTTGATGTACTGGCAGAGCATCCAACAGCACTGTGTCCCAGCCAGGCACTGGTGTGGCAATGTCGCAGAGCAATGCCAGTGCAAAACACTGTTCCAGCGGAGAAACAGGCAGACTTAGGGGTGTGGCAGGAGTTAGTTAGTTGCCCTCCCTCCAGGCATGGTTCTGCATAAAACTCTGGCAGAGCATAGGATGCTGACTACAGCTGCAACTAATCACCCCTTCCCCAGCACCAGCCAAGCCACCTCCTCTGCCCCCACTGCACTACATAAACCTCAGTCAATATGCCCCATAGTTCAGTATGTAGGGCACGTGGCATTGGACTCTGTCTTCCAGGTTTCCGCCATGTACACTTAGAGTGCACAGCATTGCACTTCAGTGGCAGGAGAGGCATAGAGGTGTAGGAAATAGCACCACCAAGGGAGCATTGAGCATTAACAACACCCAAAGGGGAGAGCAAAGTCTGCTGTGTGGCTAATATGTCTCATTTCCGAACCCAAACTCTCCATAGGTTTGACTTGAAGGGCTGCCCTAGCAGGGTGGAACTGTAGACCATGCCAGAGCTCAACAGGCATGGCTTTGGCTGGCATGGCATCTGTATAGGATAGGTGCAGGTGGTGATTCAGCAGGGAGACCTGGGAGCATGACTGGTGTAGTTCCTGCCATTCTACTCAGTCACCCGTTCCAGCCTGGCTCCTGCAGCATCCCACCCAGGGGAGCATTCTAACACTCACTCGTATGCTGTGCTGGGGACAGCTCAGCCTCTCTCCCCATAGCTCCTGGGAGCTGCTTGCAAAGACACAGGCGCCATACTAGATGGAGGGAGTTAGCAACTCAGTTCATCAGACCTCATCATGATTTGCTGTTCAATAAAGTCAGGGGTGTTCTACAACTCTGTCCCTGTTTGTGAGCAGATGAGACTAGATCCACACCCCTCCGTGCCCCACTGGTATGTACTAACAAAAGGACCACGCATGTGGTCGGGCCCGCACGTGGTCAAGCGAACAAGCAAAGCTGCATGACCGAAAACAATGGACGCAGAGGATCCGAGAATGGACCAGTCAATCAGTCCGGATTCAAGAAGGGACCTATGGTTATGAGGGCACTGTAAATAAACCAATCACGGGTGTGGGGTGTGTTGTTGGGTGTGGCTTGTATTGGCATTTAAGCAGGTCCCCGGGCCCCGTTATCTCAGTCTTTGCCTACTAATAAGCCATGAGCTGAAATCACTAGACTACGCATCTTGGACCCAGTACTTTTCACTGGCGACGAAGGTGGGATCCTGATAAGCGAACCTGACTCTGGGTCTGAAGCAAGCACTGCACCGCACTCGCATCTCCAGGACCATGCGCCCCACACCACTACAGCACCCCGAGTCATGGCTGCCGCTCTGGGACAGATCTCCACCTTTGACCCAGCTCACCCCGAGCTATGGGAAGCATGGGTCGAACAGCTCACTTACTTCTTCTGGGTCCAGGGGACCACCGACCCTGATATGAAGAAATCATGGCTTCTAAGCACATGCGGCGTCTCCATGATCTGTCTGGCCCAGAGCCTTATTACTCCAAAGAAGCTGGACGCTGCAATGTTGAGGAACTGGTAAAGACCCTCACTGACCATTTTGTGCTGAAGCCATCCAGGATGGCCATGAGCATGGATTTTTTTGCACACACCCAAAGGTCAGGGAAGGCGGCCGCTGACTTCTTGGCTGACATCCACCGGCTGGCGATCGACTGTGAGTTTCCCACCATCGAGGACACCCTGTTGAACTAGTTCGTCTGGGGGTCCAAGAACAGAAACTCCGCAGGAAACTCATCAGCCTCGATGACATCAAGCTGGACAAGGTCTTCCAAGCAGCCACGACCTTCAAAAAGGTGCAAAGAGACCACCAGGCGGCATCAGCCCACCACGCGGCCTACGCCCCTGCCTCTGACGCATCGGATGAGGAAGAGGTCCTCCAGGTCCGCTGGCCAGACCACCGGGGGCAACAACCACCCTCTATGTTCACCCCATAAGCTGCAAAAACTAATGCACAGACGACGTGTGTCAGCTGCGGGGATTTGCATGAAACACTGTTCCTTACATTTTCGGGACGTGACCTGCCGGTCCTGCGGGAAGACGAGGCACATTGCCCAGGCCTGCCGCTCCAAAGGAACCAGATGACAGCAGACGGCGCATCAGGAGTCGTTGGATCTCCACACCACGTCGACGAACCAACACCAGATACTGAACTTGCGCCGGGATGCCCCTAACAAAATACATGTCACTGTTCAGATAGAGGGGTCCCTGTGTGAAATGGAGTTGGACACCAGTTCATCCTTCTCCATGATCTCAGCTGAGACTTTTGGGCGGCTATGTCCACAAGGGGGACCCCTCCTGGAAAAGCCAGTGGGTATCACGTTGCGGGATTTCCAAAAAAAGCCGGTGGCCATCAAGGGGTGGGGCAAGTTCAGGGTAAAGTACAAGGATTTTAATGGCTGATGGACTTGGTGGTGGTGGAAGGCAGGCTCACCAGCCTGTTGGGACTCTCGTGTTTCGAGCCTCTGGGGTTCAGGGTGACCGGAGTGAACCAAATTCACACGAGGGAGTTTAACACTGTTTGTGACGAGTTTCTGGCCATTTTTGATGGCATGCTCGGCCGCTACACTGGCCCTCCAGTCTCCCTCGACCCCGCAGTCCGGCCCATCCGCATGAAGGCCAGGCGCCCCCCGTTTGCACTATGCCCCAAAATTAATACGGAGTTGGATCGCCTGGTGGCGCAAGGGGTCCTGGAACCAGTACCGCATGCCCTGTGGGAAACCCCTGTCGTAACTCCAGTTAAGCCTAACGGGGATGTCTGGATATGTGTGGACTGACTTCCGGTTTAAGCTTCGCCACTCAGACGCGTCTCATCTCGCTTGGATGGGGACGCGCTGAGACCCGGCTGACGGGAGGGGTTCGAGTTAGTCCCGGACCCCCCCCCGGGTCTTTGTAGGAGTCACACAGCCTGGGGAGCTGAGGAGAGCCTCTTCCAAGGGGACGCCTGAGGAATTGAGGCTCACCTTCTTCCCCGATAGGTGCCGTTGCCGCGGAGCCAGTATGGTGCCTAGAGATGACTGCTGGAGCAAGCGGTCACGACTAAACTTGTAAAAGACTTCCAAAAGATCTCCAAGGCTACAAACTGTGAGTTAAGCAAAGCTCAGGTTAAAATAAGTGGATGAAGCCTTGGTAGTAATTGGAAGCGCCTAAGCTTGAAGAATGGGGGGAGGAGATTCCAAGCCCCCCTATAGGAGTAAATTAGAAAAAAAAGAGTTTTAAAGCAAAAATAAAGAGACTTTGAGCCAAACCAAGCGCATAAGAAGTTAAGCGACCGCATAAACTGTTACATTATACCAAGCGGAATTAAAACGTATAACTTTTGCTTTATTTTGGAAAACTTACTTCTTGTTGATATTATGGTTGGGAGAGGACGGAGAGTGCCGGAGAAAACCTGGTGACCGGAAGCAACATACCAATGACTCCCTTCCAGAACTAGGAAGCA
>NW_015169891.1:0-33455 GCF_001447785.1 Gekko japonicus | reverse complement strand
AACGGAAACAACATACCAACTACTCCCTCCCAGAACCAGGAAGCAGCAACAGACCTTTCTTCGCTGTTAGCAAATGCACTGCGCCCTCTAATGGAACAGATGAGTACTCTCAACTCCAAACTAGATAATGTGCAAAAACAGCTAAAGGAGATGGACAAGAGGACTACAGCAACTGAGAAAACACTGAAAAAATGGAAAAACAGACTGAGAGCATTAATAAAAGAGTGGATCAAGTAGAGAAGGAGAGATCCTTGGAAAAAACACAACTAATACAGCTCCAGCTGGAAAGATCCATGAATGTTCTACGTTTCCATGGAATACCTGAGGACAAGAATGAGGATTTAAAGGAACTTTGGGTGGTTCCCTTGGCCCTATTAATGGATTACAAACAAGAAGATTTCATTAAGGAAATGGATGTGGCATACAGGACTTATCCGGACTTCATCAAGAAAAATAAACTTCCAAGGGAAACTTATTTAAAATTCATGAAACGATCAACCAGAGATCTGGTGCTAAAGTCAACCATGGGGAAAACCTTAAAAATCAAGAATGAAGAGATAAATTTTTTGAAAGACATCCCATTCAAAGTAAGAAAAAGGAGGAAATCATACAGGATGCTTACTCTCTCCCTGCAAAAAAAGGGAATATCGTATAGATGGCAATTCCCGGAAGGGTTGAGTTTTACTTATCAAGATGAAAAATATAAAATTGACTCTGTTCCAAAAGCAGAAAGATTTATGGATCAAATGTTTAATGTAAAAATGAAGCAGAAGGAAAAGAACTTAAAATCGGATGTGGAGGAAGAAGAAGAAGAGGAGTCCTACTCACAGGACTCAACAAGCCAAATTTCCTCATCATCAGAATAATCTGAATCAAAGAAAGGAGAGGCCACACCCAAATTACAGAAAGCGAAGAAAACTAAGAAGAAAAGACTCTAAAATCAAAGCATGAGTGCTAAAGGCAGTAATTGTGTCAAGCTAATAACTTTATACTTTTTATACTCAAACTAATCTCTGTATAATCAGTAACAATAGGTCTGAAAGAACTATTTTAAAGCTTTTCTGATCATAATTTGTATTAGTCTGTACCCTTTCCCCATATCCAGGAGATGATTTAGAATAGAATGGTAGTTTTTCCTTCCCTAATCCAGTAGAGTATATGTATGTAGATTTCCCTGACCCAATTCCCATAGTAATAGTGTTAGGGCATTAGTATTCCTTACCCCATTCCATTATTTTTAGTGTGTAGAAAATGCAAAAATAAAAAAATTCCCCTTTGGGGGCCCCCCAAAAATGGATATCTGCGGACTATAAATGCACCATTAATAAGGCGTTGCAAGGTCATGCATATCCAGTCCCCGTCATGAGCCATGTCCTAGCATCCCTGGCAGATGCCAAGATTTTTGGTAAACTGGACTTGCCACAAGCCTACCAACAACTGCCGGTAGACGACGCTACCGCAGAAGCACAAACCATTGTGACTCACAGGGGGGCGTTCAGGGTGCGGAGGATGCAGTTCAGGGTGAGTGTGGCTCTGGGGATATTCCAAAACTTACTGGGCTGTCTTCTTAAAGGGATCCTGGAGTCCAGCCATTTTTTTTATGACGTTCTGATAGCAGCCCCCGACTCCGAGACCTTCGCCGAACGGCTGTGGATTGTGCTCCAACGCTTCAATGATGCCGGCCTGAAAGTGAAGCGAGAGAAGTGCTTCCGCAGGTTGAGTTTTTGGGGTTTGTCGTTAGACGCCCACGGCATCCACCACACAGCTGACAAAATCCAGGCCATCGTTCAAGTGCCTACACCCACCTCGAAAGCGGAACTCCAGGCATTTCTCGGACTTTTAAACTTTTACCATTCCTTCATTCCCCACAAGGCCACTGTGGCAGAGCCCCTACAAACATGCTCTTGGGTCTAGGATCCCAAACATGCGTCCGCTTTCCGGGCGGTGAAGGACCTCTTGATCTCCAATGCGGTCCTGGCCCATTTCAACAAGTCCCTCTCCGTGGTTCTGGCTTGCGATGCTACACCGTAAGGGGTTGAGGCAGTCCTGGGGCACCGGCTGGCCGATGGGTGGGAGGTTCCAATTGCCTATTATTCACGAACTCTCTCACTGGCCGAGCACAACTATTCGCAAATCAATAAGGAGGGTCTGGCAATCGTGGCAGGGGTAAAAAAGTTCCACAATTACCTCTATGGCCAGCCCTTCACCGTGGTCACTGACCACAAGCCTCTGCTGGGACTGCTCGCCCCAGACCTCCAGACCCCACAGATGCTCTCCCCCTGGGTGCTCCACTGGTCGATATTCCTGGCCGGGTACCAGTATGCACTAGTCCACCGCCCCGGTAAAGCGATGGGTCACGCTGATGCCCTCAGCCGTCTTCTGCTGCCCTCCTGCGACCTGGCCCCGGCTCACCACGTAGCCCTGGTGGAGGATCTTCTCGACTGGCCAGTCCAGGTCTCCAATGTGTCTCGACACACCACCCGTTACCGCGTCCTCTCCCAGGTCCAGGACTGGGTGGGGAGGGGGTGGCCCACTAACCTGGTGGGCCCGGAATTTACCGCTTATTCGTCATGGAGGGATGAGCTGTCGACCCATAAAGGGTGCCTGCTATGGGGAAGCTGGTTGGTGGTGCCAGCCCCACTGCGCGTGGGGGTGCTCACAGCTTTGCATGACAGTCAATATGCCCCATAGTTCAGTATGTATGGCACGTGGCATTGGACTCTGTTTGCCGCTTATTCATCATGGAGGGATGAGCTGTTGACCCATAAAGGGTGCCTGCTATGGGGAAGCCGGGTGGTGGTGCCAGCCCCACTGCGTGCGGGGGTGCTCACAGCTTTGCATGACATGCACCTGGGGATTGTACATATGAAAGCACTGGCCCAGAGCTATGTGTGGTGGCCGGGGGTAGACGCTGAGATCGAGGACAGGGTGAAGCGCTGCCAGACATGCCAGGAGTCGCGACCTGAACCCAGTGCGGCCCTGGGAGCCATCCCACAAGCCATGGGCTAGGCTCCATCTGGACTTTGCCTACTAATAATTGCTGCTGGGATTGGTGCTGTTGGTCTTTCTGGAGCCATTGGACTTCTGTTTTGTTTTCGGTGTGAAACATAGCAGACGTCCAGTGGCACCTCAAAGAATGACCCTTCATATTGGTATTCACCTCTCCCACCACCCCCACACTTTCTGCTAGCTACTATGTGCAGCTCACACAGGGAACGGGCTGGTGGGTGGTCTGGTGTGTGTGTGGCTGCTTTAGCACAGGGAGGCATGGTCTCTTGGTCCCACAGTCTGCCACAGCACAGTCATGCAGTTTGGCAGCGCAGGCGCAGGGTGCTACTGAAGTGGAATCAAGCATAAAGGGATTGTGGAGTGGTGCCCCTAATGAAATGATGGCCCTCCAGGGAAGCCCATCAGCTGAGCCATCCTGTTTTCCTTTTTGCAGTTTGCAGGGGGAAAAGGTGAGCTTTTGCCTGCCCTGGCCTCTCCCCATGTGGGGATCAAAACAGGGCCCCAATGCCTTTCCACTGAGCCCTGCATGTGTGTGCAGTGGTCTCTGCTTGGCTTTTGGTGATCTGCAGTAGAGAGTCTAATGTTTGATGGCACACCTCCTTTTGATCTACCCTCTTGGTCTAGAGGTTAGGATGCTGGTCTTGGGTGTGGGAACTGTGGGTTCAAGCCTGGCCTTTGTCTTTTTAGGTCTTTTAAGGAAAGAAGAGAAGAAGAGGAAGGGGAGAGGAAGGGAAGGAGGTTGTAAGCCACTCTGAGACTCAGAGTGAAAGGTGGGGTATAAATCCAATCTCTTCTTCTTCTTAAGGGAACGAGGGTGTGTGGCTTGGGTCACGGATGGTTGCATGTTGGCAACACTTTTGCTACCAGTCAGGCCCTTGCTGGGGAAGGGGTTGGTATCCTGTTCACTGCCCCTTCCCCTGTGGGCACTTGGGCCACTTTTCTCCATTGGGGTTGCTCTGTTGCTGGGTCTTTCCTCCCTGTCCTCTGGTTCTCTCCCTGTGTGTGGAGAGTGGGGTGTCTAGAGACAGCAGCTAGATCAGTAGACGGTGATTCGCTGTATCTGTGTGTGCCGCTCACAGGGTTGTCATTAGCTGCCCTTGTCTGATTAGTGGGTGTTGCCAACGTTGGTATGGACTCTGGCATCCTTGTTATGCTATCTGTGCCTTGTGGAAGGGTTCGTATTTCCCCTGTGGAATGTCTCTAGAGAATGGACCAGTGACAGCTAGCTGCCACCACCACAGCAGTCCTCTGGATTGCGCTGCCCATCAGTTTTAAATCAGGGTGGATTTATGATAGACCCTTCCTGGACTGTATCACTTCAGGCTGCAAGGGAGGGGAAGAAGGT
Organism: Gekko japonicus; assembly: GCF_001447785.1. NCBI lineage: Eukaryota > Metazoa > Chordata > Lepidosauria > Squamata > Gekkonidae > Gekko > Gekko japonicus. The sequence goes on along the minus strand of NW_015169891.1, from coordinate 29,101 downwards.
ATTTCCCCCCTGTTTTTCTATGTGGAAAATTACCTCCATGCAGAAAGAATATAGACTAATTCAAAGATTACAGGCAGCTCCCAGCCTGTGTGCTGAGTAGTGGCATGCTAGACCTTTTTGCTTGACATACAGGCCAGTTCTCTGCCCAAGCAATTGACACGAGCCCCTGAGGTGCTGGCTCAGCTTGCTCGCAGTATGTCTGGCCAAATACAACACTAATCTCTCCCAGCCATTTGTTTGCTGGCCCAACAACTTTACAGGTAGAAGTTGCATTTTTTTTTATTTCCAAAAGGCTGCCTACCTCTAACCTAACCCTTTTTCTGGAGTGCCAATTTTCTACAATTAGGCAGTTATTTTTTTTTTCTCATGTGAGAGACAAATAGCAATCAATTGGCTTCAAATTTACGTGATATAAATTCAGTTTTCAAAATGTTTACAGCTTGTTCTCAGTGTGTTCAATGGTTTAAAATGGGTATTTGATTTTCTTTAATTATTTAGCTTTTCTGTCTTGCTGGCTATTGATTGATTTGCACACTGATTTTGACTTTTGATTGCATTTTTTAATGTCCAAGTGATTCCATTCCATTGTTTTAGTATTTAATTACTAACAAGAATCTCAAAATTCAAAGCTGATCAAACAGATCATACTAATAAGTTTAATTGTCATAGGGCAGGTGAAAGTATATCTGGGCTGTACCGCCATTCCAAAAATGTAAAATCCTTCTCCCTGACAGCTCATGTACTTAATGCAGTTGATTATTTGTATAGAGGAACATTCAGTCAAGTGAGGCCCTTCCTGCATTTTGAAGTGGTACAGTCCAGATACTGGTTATAAACTTATCTGCAGTTTGTCAGAAATAACCCATAAAATCCCATGTGTAGTTTTAGAAATGAATGCGTTTTGGATTAATCAGTAGATTAACTGACTAATTCATTAATGTCATGTTAAAATGGGGATTTTTAATCAAAATGCAATCGGAGGTGGCTTCTGTGGAAAAAATGTAAACTCTGAAAGCCCCATTATAAGCAATCAATGTCTATACCTGAGTCCAGCTTGAAATAAGTTTGCAAATCAGAAAGGATTTGTGTGTGTTCATTAGTCAAAAGGAAGGGTTGTCTTCAGCATAAATATTATCTGAACCGGGCAGCACTGTGATTAATTTTGTTGATTTAAAATGGTAAATATTTTTAAATCATATTTTAACAATTGGTTACTGGGGAAAATCTGTTTGATTGTAAAGTAGGAGAATCCTGCCTGTTTCAATCTTGGAACCTGTGAGGGCTGCATATCAAAATGTGTACATACTTTAGCTCTGACCTGGATAGCCCAGGCAAGCCCGATCTCATCAGATCTCAGAAGCTAAGCAGGGCCGACCCTGGCAAATATTTGGATGGGAGACCTCCAGAGAATACCAGGGCCGGGAGGCAGAGGTGCAGGCTATCCAGCCACTTCTCTGAATGACCTCTGTGTCCCAGCAGGAGTCACCAGAGGTCACCATGACTCCCAGGCACGGGCACACATGCATGTACAAATACAAAAAAACAACAAAAACCCAGCAACACCAAAACTGTGTGTGTACTTTTGACTATATTATATGTATACGTATATATATTCACTGTGGTTAGGAGAGACTACAAAATCCGTGCCCTTTAAAACAGTGTTGGGAAGTTACTAATTGCTGTAAAGCAGCTTCCACAGAAGTGTGGAGCAAAGGCACAGATAACAATGAAATATATTAGTTGCTTTTGTTACAACATAAAGGGCTGTGGTGAGGGATTAGATTTTTTCTCTACAGCAAAAGAACAAACTTGCTCCCCCCCCTTTCTGACTTTTTCTCCTCTATAGTTCAAGAATCTCTAGATACACAAAACAATTTGGCAGCTTTAGCAGCCGCACAGTTTGACAACATGTAGAGTGGCACAGTGCTGCCCCGAAGAATAGTTTCCCTGTGCCCTTTTAAAGATTACAATTTAGGAGTTGTACTGTATGCTGAGAACATTTTAATGGGAACACACAGAAAATAAACACAGATGGCTACAATTGCGGGTCTTTCCCCCCCTAAAGAGTAATCAGCGCTTGCAAGTAACACAGTTACTGGTGACAATGGGACAACCAAGGTCTATTTTTAGAGGCTCTGATGTAAAAAAGAAAAGAAAGAAAGGAAACTAACAAGGCATAAAAACAAACAAATGAATATTGTTTAATGATAGCGCCTACAAAGCCAACTTTTTTTTCTGTTCTCAAGGGAAAAGATGTCTCAAGTCGTTCACCAAAGCAGATTTGTTGCACAGTTTCTGTTGCTGTAGATATACTGGGCTTTGATGGACATGCATATGAAATCTATAACTGATTGCAGAGTTTGATTTATCACAAGAAATAATACCTGCATACCCAGCGTTAAATAGTGGGTTTAACACGGCAGAGGCGAAGGCTTAGTGATTTCAGCAAGCAACAGTTTATTGCATCTCAGCAGGAATGCTTTACGTGGGGCACATGGGGCAACGTCCCTAACTATATACACCTAAGCCACTCCCAGCCCCCATGCAATTGGTGAGTTCAAATGGCCTCCAGGCTCCAGATTGGCTGGCTACCCTCAGGGGCCAATCTGCAGGCACGTTCCAGGATCCTGCCTGCCTGTGTTCTGGGGCTTCAGGCTCCAACTAGGTGGCCTACCCAGACAAGCCCAGACATGCCTCTCCACGCTCTGTATAGGTGTCCTGCCAGACAAGTCCAGGCATGCCTCCAGCAGCAGTTGAGTGGAAGATTGCTTATGTCCAGACATAAGACTCAGTGTACTTAAATTAAATATAGCTACTTATCTAGAGTTGCCAGCTCTGGGTTGGGAAATTCCTGGTGATTTTAGGGTGAAGTCTGGGGATGGTGGAGTTTGGGGAGGGAAGGGACTTCAGCAGTGTATAAGGTCATAGAGACAGGGCCAGCTCACCCACTAGGTGAACTAGGCATTCGCCTAGAGTGCGGGCCGATCCTTAGGGGTGCCAAACAGGACCCCCCCGCCACAGCCCCCCAACCCCCCCCATCCCTGCATGATCTCCCTGGCTTCTCTGACCGGGTGCCTGCTGCCGGCGTTGACACCTCTGACTGGCTGGCCCTAGGGCTGGCACCACACCAAACTACACACAGCACCTCCGCCAAAAGCCCACACGCTGCCCAGAAGCCCTGCCTCTTCCCGCCTTCCCCCCAGAGATTGCCAGCGGGCCCACCTCGCACCTCCTCTGGGCCTCACCCTGCACATAAATCATGGTCGTCGTGACTCGTGAGGCTAAAAGAGAGGAGGGGGGAGAGTGTTGCTGGCCGGTGCTTCGGGTCCCCCTTGGGGAGGGGAGGCAAGTGGGGGTGTCGGTGAAGGGGAGGGAGCGAACTATCCCGGCGGGCAGCACTCCTGTCCAAAGGTTTGAGGCCTGACTCAGTCCCATGAATTCCTGCAGAGGTCCTGAAGGAAGCTGGGGGACAGCCATGGACGGGCATACCAGGAGGAGCTGGATGCGCCAGAGGGGAGAGAAGGCTTGGCTCTGGGTGCCCAGGAACTGGGACCGAGAACACGAGGGCAGCTCTCTCCGAGCCAGCCATGAGGAAGATCTTCTGGCCTCCCCCTTCTTGAAAGCAGGGCGATGCCCCCCCCACCTCATATACATGTCTTTGGGTGCACGTTTCACTCTACCAACCATCTCTCCAACCAAACTGGTTCTGGCACAGGGAAATATGAGGATTTTGCGTTTCAAAAATGCCAGAGATTACACCACATAGAAGGGTGTGAGTGAATGCACGCATGCACGCGCACACACACACACACACATACAGACACGCAGGGCCAGCCCTGGGGGTGTCTCATGCAGCGTGTTCGTTGGCTCCCTTCAACTGGCCATAGAATGTAGTAGTTGCACCTGCCTAAAGGGATCCTTGGCCGACTTGTCGTCTCCCGCTGGAGTCCCCCCACCGCTTCCATTGCTGGGGGGGGTGACCGACCCCTGTGTGCAGCCTCCCGGGAGTCAGTCCGGATCCAGAGGTGTGGGGGGTGGGTTTAGCGGTGCTGGCCTGGGGCTCGGGTGACCTGGCTTCCGTGAGTCCTCCTGGGGGGGGGCATAGCTGCTTCCCCCTCATCAGAGGAGCGGGCCTGTAATCCAAAGGGGGTGGAGCACGGGGTCCCCTCCCTCCCTCCCACGCTCCAAAATGACAGCCCGGCTTCTCCCCCAGCCTCAGGAGTCGTCCGGCTGGAGGAGGGGGTCTCCCACTCTCTCCCCCCCGGTCTCCAACAGGAGGAGGAAGTCGGGATGGGGGGGACCACCAAAGAATCCACCCACCACCACCCACGCCCTGCCCGGTCCCCGCACCCCCACCACGGCAGCCCCGGAGAGGATGGGGGATGGGGGGGCCACAGGGTAGGGGCCTGTTTCTGCTCTCGGGTCCAGCCTTTGGCTGGTCTCTAGGCTCCACCGGGAGGTTGGCATCCACAAGGGGGGCGCTACAAGGCAGCCTTGCCTAGGGTGCAGAAACACCTCGAGCCGGCTCTGCATAGAGACCAACTTCCAAAGCAGCCATTTTCTTTAGGAGAACTAATCTCTGTCAGCTGGAGACCAGATGTAATTCTGGGAGATCTCCAGACACCACCTGGAGATCTATATTGATCAGAGGTAATACCAAAAATGAATGTTGACATAAAGGTATCCAACCAACATGCAAGGGACCAAAACTGCAGTTTTATATCAAGCAGCGGAATAACTTCATCAGATCCATCATTTTGTCACTCAATCCCTACACATTTAGAGCAACACAGTTTTAAGTAAGTGAAGTGGTGATGCAAATGTATAAACATGTACTGTCAGTCCTGATTGGCTGCAACTGCCTGGCTCATGTCCACTTAGGGTTTACACCGCACTTGTAAGACTTGGAAAATGTCACTCATCTGGTTGCCCCCCCCCCAACTTGAGTGAGGTTACTGAGGTACAGGCCGAATTTCATAAATTGGTTTAGCTATCTATAATGTTTAAAATATTGCATAGCATAATTAAATATTCATTAATAAACTATCTGAGCTTGCTATATATTTTCCATTCCAATTGAAATCAGTACTGTTGAACACAAAATATCTGGCCTTAAGTAATGTTCTGATTAACAACAACAACAACAACCCTGTTGCATTAGTTGGCTTTGTTAACTCTATGTTCTCATTAGGAGTTCAATCCCCATTGTAGAAGAGTAGGCTACTTTTCTTGAGAAGGTCGGTTCATAGGACCAAAAATCTTTGATCTATGTTGACATTCAATAGCATCCCAGGATGAATATGTGTGTGGTGATTCGAACAGGTTCAGGGTAAGTAGTGTTTGAAAGAGGGATGGGTGGAACCCTCCTGAGAAATATTACGTCAGGCTCTGATTCCCTAGGGGGTCCCTGCACTGTCCTTTCAAGACAGGCCACAGGAGTTGCCTCAGTTGGTGGGGAAGGAGGCAGGTTTCAAACTCCCTCCCTTGCTACACCTCTTCCCAGCAAATAAGGTAGAAGTCTAGCCCTTCCTCCTTGGCTGCTCTGTGTACTGCCTTTTAAAGGAACCCCAGTCCCACCCACTCATCCAGTGCCCTGTGACATGCAGTGGGACTTTGAGGCATAGCCAGTATGAGAGGCTGGGTTAACGGTGTAGGCCTCCTTCCCCCATGCCCTGCTTTCCCCCACTACCTCAAAAGACTTCCTCCTCTACCTGTGTGGGCCCAAGACGGGTGGGGACGCTGCTGGCCTTAACCGTGGGGTTGCTGGCAGGTTTGGTTCAGTCACAGAGCCCCATTTCCCTGCTGTGTTGTATGGTTGGTGCAGCTGGCTCTGGGAACATTGCCTGGGCCACAGCTTGCACAGCTCTTTCTCCCCTGCTTACAGGTGGAGCCTGGGCTCTGAAGATGCTGGGTCTGCCTTGGCTGTTGGCAGAACCTGTGTTGCCCTCCCGGGAGTCCCCTTCAGCCCCGGTAAATTCAGGGACAGGACCCCAAACCTGGTGTACGGATAGCATAACTTCAGTCATAACAGTGAGGCTTCCAAGTCCCCGAAATCTGCTCTGGCCACCTCATTATATAGAGCCAGCTCTCAGAAGTGAGGCTGAAGACGTTTGGTTTAGGAAGTCTTTGATCTGACCACAATTTGTCGTGATACTTGGATTTAGGCACTTAAACAAATTAGGAGTTGCTTTTTGCCCACGGTTTTGGATTATAAACCAAGATTAAACCACGGTTTAGAATTCCCATGTGTGGGAAACAATGAGCCCCCAATTTGTTAAAGTACTCAAAGCATGCAAGCCCAAAGATAAACCAGGTTTATTCTTGTCATGAGGAAACCAGTTTATTTCTGACATCTGAATATGGCCTGAGATTGAATACTAGTTCTCAACATATTCTGCTCCTAATCAATAATTGTGCAGGAAGGATTACCATGTATCTCATGCTTTCCACTGGCATGTCATTAATATTACAGTACTTGAGCTGTGGTGGCTCAAGTGGTTAAGACACTGAACTGCAGGCTGCGGAAGGTCAGTAGTTCAGCAGTTCGAGACCCGGGTTGCCGCATGAGGGGTGAGCTCCCATCTCTAGTTCCAGCTCCTGCCAACCTAGCAGTTCGAAAGCAAGAAATTGCAAGTAGATAAATAGGTACCACTTCGGTGGGAAGGTAACAGCATTCCGTGCGCCTTGGTGTTTAGTCATGCTGGCCACATGACCACGGAAATGTCTTCGGACAGCGCTGGCTCTTTGGCTTTGAAACGGAGATGAGCACCGCAACCGTACAGTCGGATTTGACTGGCTTTTGAGCAAGGGAAGCTTTACCTTTACCTCCAAATACTTCAGCTTTTAAAAAGCAGTTCCCACTGAAGAAATAGCACCTGCTGGTGGGATCAAGGCAGTCAACTGCATATTCCCTCACTCTAAAATAACATTGTCACCAAGCCATTAAAAACTCCCACAGATTTTACCTCTCTCTCAAGGCAAAAGGATATTTCCCCCTTTTGACTTCCTCCCTCAAACTATGATCAAATCCTATGCCTTAATGAGGACAGTATTCCTCAGATTAACTGGTACTAATGTGACTGTTCATGACTGTGTGTGGGATGTTGTTGAGTGCATAATGGTGACTTTATTTGCTTGCATGCGGTTAACACCACTTCAGCCAAGCAATTCATTGCCACATAGAGAGCTTCACAATATGCCGCAATGCAAAAACTAATCATATGCTGCTGCAGATAACACAGCCAAATCTTCATGTTCTTAGTGCTTTCCCTTGTAAAGCCCTCCTTGGAGTAATGGTTTATTTGTCTTCAAATGGAGTGCCAGGGCTGGCTTGGAAGGGACAATTTTACTGTTCCTAGAATGCTTTTTGGCATGTCTCCCCCAATGGAGTCTCAAACAGGTTCACTGTGGATCTTAAAGAACATGGTGGTAGTGGACATACGCATCATTAAAAAACAGTTTTTCAAAATCCCTTGGTATATTTGCTTTGGGCATAGAACACAGTGCCTATGCATGCTTTGGAATGTGATACGTAGTCCTGGAGAAAGCTGACGTCCTCAAGCCAAGCCGAGGAAATATGCCGTCGGGAACATGTCTAGTCTACAGCTGAAACAAAATCCCCATCGGCTGCGAACGTGTGCAATTTAAAAGGTTCATATGTGTTTTCCTCCCTTACCCCCTATGAATCATTGTTAGTCCCTTGTGAAATGTGTAACTGTAAGTCGCTCAGAGCCAGCAGCTCTGCAGGATTGAGCGATTAATAAATTGAATCATCATCATCATCATCATCATCATCATCATCATCATCATCATCATCATCGAAAAGCTTGAGAATTTTATTTGAAAAAGTAAGTTTTTTAGCTCTCATGGATACCACTGTTGACAAAGAGCAGAGTCAGAAACTAAAGTGGACCTAGAAGACTCAATATTCTTTTCTTCCCCATGGATCCTCTGGTTTCTTTTATCCTTGCTTACCTTTTTGTGAAACAAGAATGCACATCAGAGAAAAATATGCAAACTTGCTTAATTTTAACAGTAAACTGTCATAAAAATTCAAGTTTACTATGATCTGCAAAGCCAAAACTGTGACTAGATTACAGAGCTAATGTTTTTATTCAAAGATCCTCTGCTTTTTTTTGGTATTTAAAATTTTTATCCCACTTTTCATGAAGAGCCTTAAAGCGATCAAAGTTAGTCACAGCAGTCAACAAAACAATAAAGAATAAGCCATCCAAACAATTGGCAGGCAAAATCAAAGAATAAACCAGCAGAACTGAAATATCATGTCAGTAGAAATGCAGAATAAGTGTTAAAAAGATATCTTCATTTGTTGCCACAAACCAAAAGGCGACCACTTGCCTTTTGCAGATTAAAGGGAATGGGGATAAACATGCTTCCCAAGAAGGCTGGGCCAGACTGGCACATTAAAGCAGTCTTGGAGAAAGCTGAGTCAAATGCCCCCCCCAAGTGGCTGTAGGGGCCTCTTGGTTTATACCTGGGCCACTGTAGCAATAAGAAAGGATATAGGCACAACTCCAGGTGAGCCTACAGCCATGGTCATCCTCACTGTAGCCCAAGTCTGAGCAAGGCATCCCCTGCAGCACTCCAAAAACAGCAGGGGCTGCTTGGCTCAACTAGTTCTTGACTGTCAGTGCCCCCCCGAACTTTCCTGGCAAGTTAAAGGGCCAGTCCATCCCAGGAGAAAGTCTTGCCACGTGTGATAGAAGAGAGTCCCTCCCAACTGGCCTAAGAGTACAGGCAGCCTCCTTTGAAGAAGGATTTATCGTTATGAAAGTTGGGAGTCATATAACTGCTATCTGTTCTTAATCTTTCATATAGATACTGTGTTGTACATGAATAATTTAGATAATTTAGTACACGTAATCCAGATTATTGTGTGCTACATGGAGGGAGAGGGAGCAAGCAAGGTGCATCATACTACATGTCAAATGAATTTAGAACAAACACACACATTTGCGTCAACTTTAATACTACTTCTGAGACATTTACACAAGTATGCACACTGAAATCTTCCAATTCTATGCTATTCTGTTCCATAAATCTCCATGAAGTCCATGAACTGTTCAGTTAAGAAGAAAAGATACGTTGAGTGAACGTGACTCTCTTAAATAAAGGTTGTTATTATAGCTATCCTATGGATAGCTTTTTTCTTTCTTGTTTTTGGTAAGTGGTTTTGTGTGTGTGTGTGTGTGTGCGCGCCTGGAAGTCATGGTTGACTTCTGGCAACCCCTAGTGGGGCTTGGATGTTTCAGAGAGGTGGCTTGCTGTTGCCTGCCTCTGTGTCCTGGCCCTGGTATTCCTTGGAGGACTCCCATCCAAGTACTTGCCAGGGTTGGCCCTGCTTAGCTTCCAAGATCTCATTAACTTTAATGGATCTAGAAGGGTGTAACTCTGCTTAGGGTGGCACTGTGTCTGAAACCAAGAGGTAATCGGTATCTCTATGAATGTGAAGAATGGCAACCCTGGGGTAAGGCAGAAAGAGGCTGACCTTGAGGAGATCAAACATATCCTGATGAGTTCTACTGCATTATTTATTTTTTCTTACTGCTGGGATGATGGGAACACAGTGGTCATCAGAATGTGCTAGTTTATCCTTGATTTACAGTACAGAACTGTTCTTGCCAAACTGGGTGTGGCTTTGTGGTAATATCAAACTAAAACATGAAAAAAAAATAAGGCCAAAGCCTTTTAGAATATTTTGGGAAGATGGATACATTGATTTTCCTGCTTTGGTTTTGTGAACAAAATCCACAGAATATCTTGCCATTGTCAATGGATTTTGTGAATGCTGAGTAACTCTGAAAAGCATCCATTTAAAGGTCTTGCACAAAAGCTACTTACAAATATATTTCTTGAGGATACAAGAGGCTGTGGTAATGACTCTTAGACCTTATGCAGACTCTCTGCTTAGAGACGTTCTGCTGAACATGTGCATTTGTTAGAAATTAAGCTTTCAATTGTGCCAAATTATTTGATGTAAATACTGATCTGTCTGTGGTTGAGCATCTAATTGCTGCACTTTCCCTTTAATAATGAATGACTGGCCATGTTGTAATCCAGTTAAGTGGGCTGTTCTTTTACAAATCTATTTGTGGTGGTGCATGTTTATGTGTTAAGCCCTTTTTGTATCAGGTTTATGAATCTCCTCCACAGAACTGCTGCATCATCGTATTCAGACTACAAAGATATTCGTGTGAACTTTTTCTTTTTTTAGCGTTTCTTAATTCTCAAAGATTTTCTTTTAAATGTTTTTAAATAGAATTATATTATCCTTTAAAAACAAACAAGTCAAATTTTCAGTTAAACGAAGAGCTTATTACAGATGACATTAGTAACTGAACACTGAAATTAGAAAACAACTAGCACTTAATATATTTATGTATTTATTTACAAAAGATTTACCCTACCTTTCTGCCCTCATCTATGAAGTCTTAATAACTGAGACGGAAAAAAAAGTTTCCAGAGACAAAATCCAGACCTTTGTTAATTGGGACTGAGCCACAGACTGTCAGTGGTTCCAGTTTATTGTATTGCACCTCAGCCCTAAAATGGTGTCTTGATTCAGCAGCATACCAGTGCTTTTGTTTGTTTTGTTCTGACTAAAATTCACAGTTTTACATCTTTGGATTAAGCATGAGCTCACGTTAAATCAATGAATGGAGAATGGTGATACAAGTGCTGAGGTAATGGCTGTAGATAATACCTGTAACTAGACCAAATCAGATGTGATGAGTTGGATCCCAAAGATGATTTCTGTGGATAGAAAGGATTTCTGTCTAGGAAGCACAAACATATCCCCTCCCCTCTCTTTCTGTAACTCCAAATGCTCCCCCTGAATGCTACTACTGGGGGGAAAGGGCATGAGGGAGATCTGCAGTGGGAAATGGGTGTGAGCAAAATCGTCTCCCCATCCACCCACAAAACTCCTGTATCCAATGATGCTGGGAAATATGTGATTGGAAGTTTTTACAAGGTAAATAGCAGTCATGTAGATCAGGACTGACACAACCACTTTTAACTTTAAAAGGGGTAACTTCTCTGATATGAGGGGACATGTGGGGAGGAAAATGAAAGGAAAAGTAGAAAGGGTCAAAACCATTGGGGATGCTTGGAAACTATTTAAAACTGCAATTGTAGAAGCTCAGAAAAAATATATTCCGCACGGTAGGAAAGGCACAAATAGGTATAGAAAAAAGCCTGCATGGTTAACAAACAAAGTAATGGAAGCTGTAAAAGGTAAAAAGGATTCCTTTAAGCAGTGGAAAGCTAGTCACAGTGAGGCTGATAAAACGGAACACAGGCTATGGCAAATAAAATGCAAGTCTGTGGTCAGGCAGGCAAAAAGGGAATATGAGGAGCATATAGCAAAAAACGTAAAGACCAACAATAAAACTTTCTTCAAATACATTACACGCAGGAAACCAGCCAGGGAGGCAGTGGGGCCCTTGGACGACCAAGGGGTAAAAGGAGTATTGAAGGATGATAGGGAAATGGCTGAGAAGCTAAATGCATTTTTTGCCTCCGTCTTCACTGTGGAAGATGAGAAGTGCTTGCCCACTCCAGAACCACTGATTTCAGGAGGGGTGTTGAAAGACCTGAGTCAGATTGAGGTGACGAGAGAGGAGGTCCTAAAACTGATAGACAACTTAAAAACTGAAAAATCACCAGGCCCAGATGGCATACATCCAAGAGTTCTGAAAGAACTCAATTGTGAACTTGTGGATCTCCTGACAAAAATATGTAATCTCTCCTTAAAATCAGCCTCCATTCCTGAGGACTGGAAGGTAGCTAATGTCACTCCCATCTTTAAAAAGGGTTCCAGAGGAGATCCGGGAAATTACAGGCCAGTCAGTCTGACGTCGATACCGGGTAAATTGGTGGAAACCATTATTAAGGAAAGAATTAGTAGGCACATAGATGAACAAAACCTATTGAGGCAGACTCAGCACGGTTTCTGTAAGGGAAGATCTTGTCTCACTAACCTGTTAGTGTTCTTTGAGGGGGTGAACAAACATGTGGACAAGGGGGATCCAATAGATATTATTTACCTTGACTTCCAGAAAGCTTTTGATAAAGTTCCTCATCAAAGGCTCCTAAGCAAGCTCAAAAATCATGGGATAAAAGGACAAGTCCTTTTATGGATCAAAAACTGGCTAATTAATAGAAAACAGAGAGTGAGTATAAATGGGCAGTTCTCCCAGTGGAGGGGTGTAAGCAGTGGGGTACCACAGGGATCAGTACTTGGTCCACTGCTTTTTAACTTGTTCATTAATGATTTGGAGTTGGGAGTAAGCAGTGAAGTGGCTAAATTTGCGGATGATACAAAGTTGTTCAGGGTGGTGAAAACCAGTGAGGATTGTGAGGCACTCCAAAGGGATCTGTCAAAGTTGGGCGAGTGGGCGTCAACATGGCAAATGGGGTTCAATGTGGCCAAGTGCAAGGTGATGCACATTGGAGCCAAAAATCCTAAATATAAATACACATTGATGGGGTCTGAACTGGCAGAGACAGATCAAGAGAGAGATCTTGGAGTTGTAGTAGATAACTCACTGAAAATGTCGAGACAGTGTGTGACTGCAATAAAGAAGGCCAATGCTATGCTGGGGATTATTAGGAAGGGTATTGAAAACAGATCAGCCAATATAATAATGCCCCTATATAAATCAATGGTGAGACCTCATTTGGAATACTGTGTGCAGTTCTGGGCACCACACCTTAAAAAGGATATTATAGCTTTGGAAAAAGTGCAGAAAAGGGCAACTCGAATGATAAAAGGGTTGGAACACTTTCCCTATGAGGAAAGGTTAAAGCGCTTAGGGCTCTTTAGCTTGGAGAAAAGACGACTGAGGGGTGACATGATCGAGGTTTATAAGATTATGCATGGGAAAGAGCAGGTAGAGAAAGAGGTACTTTTCTCCCTTTCTCACAATACAAGAACCCGTGGGCACTCCATGAAATTGCTGAGCGGTCGGGTTAGAACGGATAAAAGGAAGTACTTCTTCACCCAAAGAGTGATTAACACATGGAATTCACTGCCACAGGGGTGTGAGGGTACCAGGCGGCTTCTTTTCCCCACTAAAAGACAGGCCTCGCCCCCCTGGCCCGGTGGGGCGGATAGCGCGGGCTGTGTCGGCCTTTGCGGGAGCCTCTCGTCCCTCGGCCGCTTGATAATTTCCCCACAACTCCTGTACTTCCGACAGCCGGGTGGGTCGCCAACAGGCTATCCAATGACGGGTCCTGGCAGGCATGATTTGAAGCAGTTGCTCAATCACGACGAGCTCTACTATCCGCTTCCCGTCATCTGACGTGGGGGCGAGCCACCTCGAGGCCGATTCTTTCAGTGCAGCAATCACGGCGCGCGGACGCCCGGATGCTGTAAAGGTCAACGAGCGAAACTTTTGTCGGTGGGTGTCGGCCGTTATTTCATATCTATCCAGAATGGCCGCCTTCAATTTCTCATATGACATAGCGTCCGCTCTCTCTAGCGCCTTCATGGCGGATTGTGCTTCGCCGGTCAAGTAGGGACCTAAAATGGAGGCCCATTGCTCCGCTGGCCCCTTGGCCGCCGTGTCGGCCCGTTCGAAAGCTTCCAGGTAGGCCTCCACGTCATCCTCGGGTCCGAGACGAGTGAGCGCGGGCCACGGGGTCCTAACCGCCGCACTTGTCACCGCGCCGGTGGCTGGGTTTTGACCCATGGCCTGCACCACCTGATGTAAATCGCGCATCATGGTGGCTTGCGCCTGTTGTTGCTGTTGGGTTAGGTCTCGTAGCAACTGGGCCTGATGCTCGGCCATCCACTGGCCCAGTTGAGCCAAATCCATGGCGCTTTTGGCCGTCAGAGCCTGCCCTGGGCGCACCTTCACTGAGTCCTGACTATCTTCGGAGTCCCCCGACTCCTCTGGCGAGTCCTCGTCTTCCCCCGAGTCGGAGGCTTGCGGCTGCACCCGGCTGGCGGGCGGTTGCCACCCCGGAGGAGTGGGTATGTACGGAAGGGGGCGCTGTAGCGGGTCTGTTATGCCCGCATTCTCCACCACGTTGTGGCGCCCCTGCGTCTCCTGATCAGGTCGCCCTCCCGTCGCCGTGGTTCCAGGCGATACTCACAACCAGGGATTAAGCCAAGGCACCCGTTGTGCCAGCACATGGAAGCAGGGAAAAGCACATAGCAATGGAAGGGGGCTTGCCTCAGATGCGGGGCCGTCAGGAGGTTACTTCACTTCCTTAGCCCGCCCTGGGTCTGGTCCGCTTTGGTTGGAATGCGTGCGCGTGCCGCGTAGGGCTCGTCGGTCCGGTTCGCTGGCTGGGAGCCCGGCCATGCCATCTCCGTCTGCCTCCGGCCCCGGTGTGTTCCCTGTCGGCGGCCGTTCTCCCGGAGGGGTGCAGGTAAGTGCCGGGATAGGGGCCGGTGTTGTGGCGGTGCCTGTCTGCGCCCGGACTCCCCGGGCCCCCGGGGGTTTGCTGGGGAAGTCCCGGGGGCTACCGGGACACCCATTTTAGATTTTTTTCCCCACATGGTTGTACACCTTAAAAAGGATATTATAGCTTTGGAAAAAGTGCAGAAAAGTGCTACTCGAATGATAAACTTGATTTTTCAAAAATTTTCATGCTCTGGTTAATAATTTCAATTTAGCCAAACAAATAATGTAATTCCACAGTCAATTTGCACTGGCAGGAGAGCCATCACATACCAAATACATCCTTTGTACTGGTACATCTTGAAGATATGGCAGAACTAGCATGTCTATACTTGCATGTCTTTCTCACAATACCAGCGGAATGGTATGCAAGCACAATAATGACACCAGTGCAATTCTGTTGGTGTAGGAGTCAGACCTGGGCAGTGGCCAGGCCATGACAGGGAGAAACTGGAGCTAAGGTCTCTCTGAACCGGCGTGTGGTGACCAGAACTGCACACAGTATTCCAAATGAGGTCACACCGTTGATTTATATAGATTTTAGGTAGTTAAGAATATCTTGAGATTCAGGTTTATTAGAGGTGTATAATTGTTCATAAAAAGTTTGGATTACCTGGATTATTTCTTTTGTATTGTATTTTACTTCATTTCGATGGTCTTTTATATTTCCTATGTGTCTCTCTGTTTGATTCTTTTTCAGCCTCCATGATATGAGATGGAGTTTTAAAGGACTTTTTATTTGGTCTAGTTTACGAAGACTGAAGTTTTCTTTATGAATTTCTGTCATCTCAATCATTTCTAATTGTTTTCGAGCTTCTTGCAATCCCTTGTATATTTTCTTACTACATGTTAATTTATGTTTAGACTCAAGTAATTTGATATTTTGGGAAAGTTCATTTCTGATTTTGTTTTTCTCTTTTTTGCAGGAAGCCATTAGGGATATACAATGACCCCGCATAACAGCTTTTGATGCTTCCCAAACTATGTTCATGAAAGTTTCTTCTGAGGTGTTGATTTTAAAATAGCTTAATAGTTCATTTTGTAATTTATCATATATTTTAGGTTCATGCAATAAAAGTTTATTAAACCGCCAGCTGTGTCTTCGGCGTGTTGTATTTTTCCCCTCAATAATACATTGAACTGGTGCGTGGTCCGACCATTTTTGTATGCCAATTGATGATGATGTTATTCTGTTAATTAATTCCTTTGAGACCAGAATATAATCTATTCTTGTATGTGATCCGTGTTGTTGTGAATAGAATGTATAGTCTCTATCATTGTTATGTTGCAATCTCCAGATATCGTATAAATCATATTTCTGAAGTATTGTTTGAAGCTGAGTAGGTTTTTGTTCTTCTAATTTCCTATTTTTACGTGATTTTTTGAGTGAAGTTCTGTTTAAGTAAACGTCCATTAAATAATTTAAGTCGCCTCCTAAAAGTATATGTCCTTTGTGAAATTTGTTTAGTTTGGCTAAGTCTTCGTTCAGAAATTGGCATTGATTTTTGTTTGGGGCGTATATAGAGGCAATTGCTATTGGCATGTCATTAAGAGTTTCTTTGATGAAAATGAAATGACCTTCCTCATCTTATTCGCAATCTTCAAAATTAAATTTGGTATTTGTGGATATTAAGATGGCCACACCTCTCGATTTTGATGACCCATAGGCCAGATATTGTGTTGCAAACCAATTGAGAGTTAATGCCTTATTCCCTTTTTAAATAAAATATAGGTTTCTTGCAATAATGCTATATTTATTTTTTGCTGTTGTAGATCTTTAGCTATACTTTTGGCTTTGATCTTATTGTTTACACCTCTACAATTTAGAGTTATGACTTTTAGACCTTCCATTTTTTAAGCTAAGGAGTGTTTCTTAACAATAGCATAAAAACTTTCTTTAAACCATATTTACAATAAACTTTGGCATTCTTATAAATTTCTAACATTTTAGTTGAAGCTTTTAAATATTTAACAACATATAGTAGCATTCATATATCCTATTTTGATAGCAATGTAATGTCATTTCAGTTTTCCAGGTATCTTTTCCTGATACTATTAATTATAAGCATTCTATTTTCTGAAACCCTGTTTGACTGTAATAATTAAAATCATAGCTAGTCACATCAAAAAAACCCTCCCTCCTTTGCCCTCCCCCCCTTGTAAAACAAACCCAGGGTGTGGAAAAACTGTCCACACGAAGCCTGATTGGCTTCTCGGTCTGGAATGCTGTCCCTAATAATCCTAATACATAAAAGAAATATCTGACTCCCTTAAGGGGATCCATGACTGTCTCTGAGAGTTCCCCCCTCCTCCCGCCTGCTTATTGAGTTTCCTTCCTATTCATTAGATTTTTAACATTAACCTCATTGTAAAAAACTTCCAATATATAAAACATTCTTCTCAATACTTGCAAACATTTTGTGGTCAGTTTATAGGTTTATGCGTCGTCTCGTAGGTATTCTATTCCATTTGTGTGGAGTGGTTTGGTTCGCTCTTTTATGTTTCCTGTAAAGTTCCATTTACATGGCTTGTTGAGATATTAATACTATTGCTTTCAGAAGAGCCTCTCCAGTCTCAATGTTGTCAGTAGGTCACTCCTTGTTGTCGGACTTGTAGAGAGCCCGTTTGCAGCCATCTGTACTTGATTTTTGTTTCTTTGAGGCTAGCTGTGATCTGCTTAAGATTTCTTCTGATTTGTAGTGCCTCGGGAGGTACATCTGGAAATGCATATATTTCTTTATCAATAAATTTAAAGTGGTCATTCTTTTTGGCTTCATAGAGGACTCTATTTTTTATTCTTAAGTCTAAAAATTCCGTCAAGATGTCGTGGGGCTCTCTGCGTGTTTCAGTAGTTGCTGGGCCTATGTGATACGCTCTTACCAGCATTGGAACCATGTTGCTAGAAATTAGGTAAATTCTTCAGCTCCCTCAGCGTGTTCTGGAAACCCTCTAAATTTCAAAAATTTCTCTTGGGTCTTGTGTTCCAAGAGTAGTATTCTTTCCTTGGCCCATGTCTCAGAGTCTTGTAGGTTTCTAATGTCTTCGTTGGTGGCTGTTGTGGCTTCTAAAGCCGTGTCTGCAGTCAGTCTGCAGGTTCCAACCATGAGAGTGGGTGAGAGGGGGGGAGAACCCGAAGGAAGATCCCTGGCCGGGGGTGGGGAAGAGTCATGCAATTGTAAATGGCAAAAAAGTTTCAAGCGCGAGAGAGAGGAGGGGAGGAAAAAATGGAGGAAGATCCCTGGATGGAGTGGGAAGAGTTGTGCAACATGACTGCTGTCTGGCAGGCTGCTGGGCCCGACTCGGCTGGAAGCATGGCTGGGATCAAGTAAACCTCTGTATTCATCTGGAGCCAGGAGTGGCAGTGAGTTAAAGTGTGGTAGTCAGCCTGCTCTCAACTGTGCTAAACTGCCTCCTTTACAAATAATTTGCACAGTCAGAAAAAAATTCTGACTATTGGCCTGGACCTGAACTTTCTGGGTCATGGTACTCACTCTGTGGAATGGATTATCTCTACAGAACCAGTAAGGAGGGCTTTCTCCTTGCAAATCTTCAGAAAGGTGGGTCTGTTTTCCAGGGTTTTAATTGCGGTGGGTCTGGTTTTTTAAGGGTTTTTATGTTGAATGTAAAAGTAGTTTCTGGTTTTCTGTGAAGTTAGATTTTTATCTTATTGTCATGTTTCATAAATTCTAAGTCTCTATTTTTGCAAGCCTCCCTGAGCCCCCCCTTTTTTGGGGGGAGGCAGAGTGTAAATATTTCAAATAAATAAATAAGATTATTGTTGTTTTATTTATATTGTAAGCTGCTTTGAGCTCTGCAAGGTAGAAAGGCAGCTAATAAATGTTTTAAATAAATGATTTATTAATTTACTTAAAACATTTAAACTCAAGGCAGCTTACAATATAAATAAAACACCAATTAGAACTGCCAATAAATAAAAACTAAATTAAAAAACTCTTCAACTGCCTACTGAAGATCGACAGAAGGGGCCAGGTATAACTCCCTGGGGAGGTTGTTCCATAATCATGAGGCTACCACTAAAAAGGCCCTCTCTCATGTGTCCACCAGATGAGCTTCTTTGATTGGTGGGACAGTTGAGAGGACCTCTCCCTGTGATCTTAATTCCTGCACAGGAATGTATGGGAGAAGGCCCTTCTTCAGATATAATGGTCTCAAGTAGGGTTGCCAGGTCCCTCCAGGCATCCAGTGGGGGGTGAGGGGTGAGCTTACGGGGAGCTGAGAGTTTCTTTGCACGTTTCAATAATGTGCCCACGCGATTTCCAATGTGACCTCAAAGAGACATGGCCGCATTGGGGACATTGAGGCGATGCTCTGGTTTTAGCTTCTACCATAGAGACGTTGCCCAAAAACCAGAGAATCACCCCAACATCCCCATGTCATTTCCGGGTCATGTTGAAGTCACGTAGGCATGTTGCTGAAATGTCAAGTGTTCCTTCCTCATTTTTTGGGTAATATGCTGGCCAGCCAATTTGCTATGGAGAGGTGGGGCCTGGCAGCAGGGGACCCCCCCCCAACCAGGGGTCTGGCATCCCTTGTTCCAAGCCATGTAGGGCTTTCAAAATTGGGCTTGGAAGTGGTTTGGTAGCCAGTGTAATTGCTGTACTATCAAGGTCTCATTCTCATGGTAGCTGGCCCTGACCATCAGCATTCTGTACTCGCTGCAGCTTCTGAACACCCTTTGGTGTAGCCCCAAGTGGTGTGCATTGCAGTCATCCAGTCTAGATGTAATTAAGGCATGGATCACTGTATATAGATCTGACTGAACCAGGAATCATAGAATCACAGAGTTGGAAGGGTCCTCCAGGGTCATCTAGTCAACCCCCTGCACAATGCAGGAAATTCACAAATAGGTCCCCTCCACACCCCCAGTGACCGCTGTTCCACACCCAGAAGATAACAAAAAACCTCCAGGATCTCTGGCCAAACTGGCCTGGAGAAAAATTGCTTCCTGACCCCAAAGTGGTGATCAGCATTTCCCTGGGCATGTAAGAAAGGGCCACAAGAACTAAGCACTGATGAAACCCATCCTGCCCTCCCTCTCATGATCTGCCTAAGTTCATAGAATCAGCATTGCAGTGAGATGGCCTTCTAGCCTCATTTGAAAACCTCCAAAGAAGGCGAGCCCACCACCTCCCGATGCAGTTGATGCACCAGTTGAAGCTGGGTAAAAGCACTCTGAGCCACTGCAGCCACCTGGTTTCTAAGGTGACCACTGTGTCAAGCAGCACTCCCAAACCAAGCTGTGAACCTGGCTTTTCAAGGGGAGTATAACCCCATCCAAGACAGGAGTGATCTCAAGTCCCAGGTCTGCCTTTCTACTAACCCAGAAAACCTGTCTCATCAGGATTAAATTTCAGCTTGTTCAACCTCATCCAGCCCATTGCTGACTCCAAGCATCAGTTCAGAATATCTATAGCATCCTCAGAAAGGTAGAGCTGAGTTTCATCTGCTGATGGGTGTGACCACAGCCCATACCTCCTGAGGACCTCTTCCAATAGCTACATATAGATATTAAATAGCAGGAGGGATATGTTTGGACCCTGTGAAACACCACAGGCCTATGGCCATGGGGCAGACCAGGAACCACTACATTCTAAAATTGCCCCCACCAGATAAGACTCAAGCTACTGTGGCACAGTACTCCCCAGTGCCAGTGCCGAGAGGCAGCTCAGTAGGATATTATGGTCAATAGTTTCGAAGGCCACTGAGATGCAGCAGAACTATTAGGGTCATATTCTCCCTCTCTAATTCTTGATAGAGGTCATCAGCCAAGGTGGCCAAAGGAGTCTCTGTTCCAAATCCTGTCCTGAAGCCAGACTGAAATGGGTCCAGAAAATCCGCCTCCTCCAGGAACCCCTGGAGCTGAGGAGTAACTATGCACTCTAGCACCTTGCCCAAGAATGGAAGACTGGAGACTGACTGGAAGTTCTCCAACACAGTAGGGCTCAGGAAAGTATTTTTCAGAACAGATTGATATTTGCCAGCAGGCCACAAGCTAAACTAGCAGGTAACTGAGGATACTTGGTAGAAAATGACAGGTTAGCTTTACTGGCTGCATGTAAATCAAACCAGGACCACTACACTATTAGAAACCTAAAGAGATTAATTTTTGTGACTCTTCCCCATCTCCATTCCCATCATATTTTGTGGGCAATTATGACAGGTAAACAGTTGAAAACCTATTTAGGTCTGTAGTGTAGATGTGCCTTTGGACACAGTTTCTGCTTGGCTTGGCTTTTCAGTTTTGTTACCTTGGTATTATTAACTCACATACTGAATTAGATGAATTATGTTTTTATCATCAACATTATTAAGTCAGCATTGTCAATGGAAAACATCTGTGGTGTATCACCATAACATACATAAAACTGATAGGCAAGATGAAGCTAAGATAACAGAGCTTTCTAAATCCCACTTAAAAAGGATCACATGATCCAAATAGACAGTTCTCATTAATGATAAAGATATTTACATTTTGACACTTTAGAAGGCCTCAGCTGTTTTCTATGTGGCTCAATAGTAGATCACCTGCAGAAGGTCCTGGGTTCAGTTTCTGTTATCTCCAGTTAAAGCATTTCAGGAAGCAAGTCTTAGAAAATAAACTTTGCCTGACATCCTGGAAAGATACTGCTGGTCAAAGTGGAGTCCCCCCCCTTTCCAATTATACTTTTGGTGCTCCTACTCACATAGTGGAAGAGTGCTGACCCATACAATCTTTATAGTAATCATATTTGCCATTTTGTGTGAAAGGACAGTGTGTATATTTTCTACAGTTGGTGTGTGTGAACATGTACCAACAAAAATCTGAGTTTTCAATTGTGTGTACTGAAGCTGGAAAATACATGGGTTACCCTATTCATGCAAAATGGCATGCACTCCCAATACACAAGTAAGAGTGTCAAACTCATAACAACTGAAAATGGCTACAGAGAGAGATGTGACTGGGAACAATTTAAACAGCAAACCAGATGGCAGCCATTTTTGTGTCTCACCCTTACACTCTCCAAATTCTGATTGCTGATTTATACACTCCTAATCAGTGTTACACTCTTCTAAATCTAATAAGTGTAAAAGAAATTCTTTTTATTATTGTCCTTTCAGAATGCTATAGCTATGGCTGAAATATTAGCTCAAGAGAGGTAAGGGGCATTTAGTCATGCCTGAGGGCAAAGATTTGAGGATATTTATTGTTATCATTGTATGTCTAGACTCTTATAATTTTTCTTCTAACTGATCCTGCCCTGGCAATTAATGTGTAAATTAATTTTCCAGCAATTCAGAAATGCACCTTGTCTTTATGCTCCAATGTGCAGATTACTTACTCATATTAAGGTTAGATAGATATTTTTATGCCAGAAGAGTGATGGGAAGCAAGTCTGATGACCCATGACTATCAGGAAAAAATGATCATCAGCTTAATCAGATTATAACGCTGTCTCCTTATCTTCACTGCAGAGTCTTAAGCAGAAATGTAATCTCTCTCCAAATACTATCTTCTACCAAATACTACAACAAATACTTGGGTTATGGCTACCATGGTTAACAGAAGGAAAAGTAACGCATTCTGATTTATAATATTTTTTGATTTGTAATCATGACCACAGTATAAATATACACATGCTTTCCCCTCCATGGTTTGTTTATAGAAGTACTCTAATACGGTAACATTTTTAAATGGGACCCACAGAAATAATTTTATAATGCAGAAGGACAGGCTGCAGAAGAGACCTGCCCACTTTTTACAGAGAAGTAACCAATTAGTCTACAGCCAAATAACAAAGCAATCTATTGGCATCTTAATGGATAATTAATTTTATCATGGCATAAGCCTTTGTGAGTCAGAGCACCTTTTGGCAGATGCATCTGTCTCAGATAGCTTTATGTTATGCCATGATGGATGTGTTAGGGATGGGCATGAACCGCCTGAAGAACTGAAGTTCATTATGAATTTTGGCTGGTTCGTGGTTCACAAAGCAATGTTCGTGAACTGAAGAACCAGCATGAACTTCACAAATTTTGGTGCAGTTCATGGGGGTTCGTGAAGAGCAGAAAGCAGGGGTTTAAACTTTAAATGGCTCACAAACTGATACAAACTGGGTTGGTTCACAAACCAACATCGCGGTTCATATCAGTCTGTGGTTCGGTTTGTGGTTCAGCCATGAACCAAATTGCAAAAATGCGGTTCATACCCATCCCTAATGTTAGTCTTCAGGGTGCCTCAGGATTCTTTGTTATGGTCTTCCTTTTATTGGCCATCTTCAAGCATGTTTCTTTGCTCTGAAACAACTAAATGCATCCACATGTGTTAGCAGCCTTCCATGTAAATTTAACTTGCACGGTCAAGAACTCAGATAGGTGGAAATTCTATGAATTAAAAGAGAAAGGACCAGGCATGCATCATAGGGGAGGACATTTTGTTTCTGCATTATTTAGGTCCCGGTCACACCAGCAAGAAAATCCGGGGGCGAAGCGAAGCTTTTTGCTCTGGAGCAAAAGGAAGCGCAGTATCGCGATCAGATGTTTTCCCCAAGGCTCCATGCACATGCCCTCAGCCGTGATCACACGTTGATAGTGAAGCGTGGCAAAGAAGGGCGAGGCAGTTCAGCAGTATGTGTTTGTGCACATGCACTGTTCTGCATTTGCACGCATACCACCGGATGTGACAGGATACCAGCACTTCCGCGATCTGAGGCCCGCCCGCGCCCTGCGTTTTCTGGAAAATAGTGCACTTCCCCTGGTATTTTTTAACACTACTTCTTCGGCCGGGCAATACGGGTTGCCAACGGGTGCGGGACACTTGCCAGATGTTCCCGTGTAATCGCGCCTGTAGAATCCACCCGGCATTCATCCCTATCATGCAGCTAATTCTGCATGTGACCAGACCCTTAGTTTAGAGAACCATGTCTTCCTCAAAAAATGTGGTATATGTAAACCACCTGAATTTCTCTCTGGTTGTCCCAGTTGGATCTGAGAGTCATTTCAAGTCTCATATCTGCCACAGACTCACTGTATAGGCTTGAGGAAATTGGTGGTGGAAAGTGCTGTCAAGTCGCAGCTGACTTACGGCAACCCTGTAGATTTTTCAAGGCAAGAGAAGTTCAGAGCTGATTTGCCATTGCTTGCCTCTGCATAATGACCCTGGACTTCCTTGGTGGTCTCCCATCCAAATACTAACCAGGGCCAAGACTTTGCTTTCAAGATCTGATGAGACCAGGCTAGCCTGGGCTACCCAAATGACTATATATCTTTTCACTGCTGACCATGGAGAAGAGCTGAGAACCACATGGGGCAATACTGTAGCATGATGCCTAGCCTGTAGTTGTGACTTTTCCTATGTGGGATAGATCTTGCCACTGTGGTAACTAATAAGTTACATAATAGCGATGCACTCTGTGTGGGGCTGCCCTTGAAGACTGTCCAGAAGCTACAGTTGGTACAGAATACTTCAGCCAGAATCTTGACTGAAGTGGGTTGTAGAGACCAGGGGTCATTTCGTAGAAAAAGAGGTACAGTAGCTCATTAGCATAACTTATTAGCATAACTTATTTGCATATGCCACACCCCCTGACATCACCGGAAGTGTGTCAGAAGGCAACGCCCACCGTTCAGGCTCCACTGGACTGTTTGGATTGCTAGCTATTGGAGGGGGACGCAGATCGGCCCTCACAGAGGAGGGAGAGCTTGTACCTGAAGGTGGGCGGGGGGGGGCTCTGCAACTTACCTGGCTGTTTCTTGCTCTGACTGAGGGCTGCTGGGAGCAGGGGGCGGAGTTTGTTGCATGTGCCCACCCCCGGGCTCTTTACTGCCGGAGCTCTGCTCATGTGCGCTCCTGCAGGAAATGACCACTGGTAGAGACCATAACACTCCAGTCTTGCTCCATCTATCCTGGCTCCCAATTTGCTTCTGGGGCTCTATTAAAAATGCTGATAATGACCTTTAAAGCCCTATATGGCTTTTGGCCAGCATACCTTAAGGATCACTTTCTCCTGTATTGTCCTACCCATCCACTCTGGTCATCCTCAGAGGTCCTGCTTCAAGTGCCTCTGCCATCTGAGGCTACATGGATGGCAACCTGAAAAAAGGTCTTCTTGGTCATGGCACCAAAACTTTGGAGCTCACTCCCCAGGAATATTTCTCCCCAGGAATAGTGTGAATTGCCCCAATCGTCCACGCAACAATACACAATCCAGAGTAATTTATTTTTTTGATGTTTAGTCTTCTTATGTTGACAATTCCAACATCTGAGCAAACGCATTTCATAGCAGCTGTAAGTGTAACACATTAAAATTAAAAGCTATGCTCTGTGGAACATTGACTTTGAGCCATCTTCATAGTTAGGCATGAATAAAAAGAAATTAGTCAAAAGCACACCCACTTAGGGTTTCTTGTTCAAGTTTGTCATACTCTCAGACAGGTTAATAGAGACATGCTTTCCTGAAATCAATAGGCAGTATGAATTTCAGCGTTTTCCTTAAAATTTTAGGAACACAAAGAAAGTAGAACCTCTGCAATGCTAGCTACTAAATGCTGACTGATTCAATCATTTCTGTGTTTTAATCATATTTAATACATAATGAATGAAGTAATAAACTTGGCTTCATTTCCATTTCTGTTCTTTTATAAGCATGTTGCTGTTTTATATTTGCATCCATCTGCAAGAACTCTCTCTTTTAAGTGTCTTTCCATTAGAAGATGACAAGCTATGTTCCCATGCATAGATGAAGGAAGTAATAAGCTTTATGGCTTTCTTAATTTTCTGCCCCTGAATTTCATGTATTGTAATGAAAGCCTTACCCTAAACAATAATTCAGATGTAGGATTTTCTTTTCTATTACCTCCTTCCTATCCTTTTCCTCAAGATTATTTTGTGTATCTTGACATTTTCCATCAATTTCATTTCTAATGCATACAGTTATATCTTCTACATATAGTAAGTGGATAGTAAAAAAATGAATTGGACTGGAAATGTAATTGTATCATATGTAAATATAAAAATATCCTGCTGAGTTTATAAAGTAGATGGGTGGTCATATCAAATATAATGTACATGATTTCAATATTAATGGATATGAACAGTGAGATGAAATTGGAAAGGCAAGCTATTACCCGGAAACTAGGGGTATGCATTCGGATCTACCCAAGTCAAAAATATACCCAAAAAATCTTATTTGTATTTCTCAGGTATATTTTGGCTTCCCAAATGTATTGCATTTTCTTGGGAAAATTGAAAAGAAATCCTGAGAAAAATCCCAGATATATTCAGGAATTTCAGGTAGATCTGAAAACAGCACAAAGGCAGGAACAGATTTTAAAAGGACTGTAGATGTCAGCTGTTGTGTATATAATGTAATGTAATGGAATGGAATGAATGTACTGAGCTTGAAATCTGAAAAGTATTGTAAACAAATACCGGTATTTGGATCTGGGATTTTTCAGGAATTCTGAATTTTTTCCGGGTCCAATAGACCTTAACTGAAAAATACTGGTTAAAAAAAATTGCACTCGCCCAAAGTTTCTGATTTCTCACATTAATACCCCCCGAATGCCCATTGTATCCTATACTGTGTTTCCTCATGGTTTATGTGGAGTTTACCCAGCCAATGATGCCATTCTAGCTTGCATTAATATCAGAGTTGTGGATGTTATCTCCATGTTATGTGTGCTCCACATAGAAATGCTGATGCTTGGGAGGCCTCAATTCATAATAAACATATACAAATGCAGTGTATACAAATGCAGTGAAGTGTTTGTAGAACTGTCATGTTTTAAGTTTTTATTTTGTATTAATTCCGATGGGGCCTCCCACCCAGGGTCAGAAAGTGTGAGATTTTAAAAATATTAATGGGCAAATTTAGTTTTCTTTCTTTGAAGACATTGGAGACATTCAAGTTTTTCTTATCAAGGTCTTATATGTATTGTTATTATATGTATTGTTATTCAGGCGTCTGAGACAGATGCCTAGCTGAAGCAGAGGAACCTGGCATTAGTGGGGCTCCAACGTCTACTCATAATTCTAGTGCCCCCTGTGCAAAACACCCACAGGTGTGTGATTTTTTTGAAGTGTCATTTTTGTTTGTTTTTAAAAATTTCCTTCATTTTCCTTATGGTCATCATTATTGGCTATCCTTGCTTTTATTTGTGTTCCCCCCCTCCTTCTCCTCTTACAGTTCTGCATGTGCTTCCCCTCCCCACAACAGACACCCTGTGAGGTAGGTGGGGCTGAGAGAGCTCTTGACAGAAACTGCTCTTTTTTCAAGAACAGCTCTTGCCAGAACTATGGCTTGCCCAAGGTCATCCAGCAACTGCAAGTGGAGGAGTGGGGAATCAAACCCAGTTCTCCCAGATCAGAGTCCGTTAACTTAACCACAAGAATCCCTTCTTGCCTTCTGCAGCTATTCAGCTTTGTCCAAGGTGCTGTGTCTCAGGGCAACCCATGAATTGTAGTCCCAGGGTGCCTGACATTGCTAATGACATCTTAAAGGCTGGGAGGTGCAGGGAGAAACAGGGTTTGCAGCTGTTGGCCCACTGGCCCTACAGCTGAAGCAGCCCCACCTCCTCTGGTGGCCCCACCTACATGCAACACAGGAAGGGGGAGGATGAGAGAGGAGAGAAGCTTGGAATGAAAAGTCAGTTTTTTCTCTTTGAATTCTCTTATTTTCCTTCTGTATCTGACCCTTGCTCGAACTCTCTAAACCTGACTGCAAGGTGCCATAATAGTGCACATTAACTAACATTGGCTGCGATCATATGGAGTGGAAGCTGTGGCAGGCAAACGATTCCCCCACGGATTAAAGGGACGTGATCACACATCTGTCTAGCATTCCGGAGTCATTGGCGGGGCGTCTCATTGCACCACAGGAGCGGCACAAAAAACCATCAGGGAAAGGTAAGTATTATGCGGAACTGCGGGGCAGGCAGGAGGAAGTCTGATCATGCAAACGCGTGTCAGTTCGCCTCGGGGCAAACAGCCTTGCTTCCCGCCTGCAGTTCCTTGGTGGTGTGATCGGAGCCATTGTTAGTTTTCCTGTTTGTTTTGATGCCAGTAATGCTAATATATAATAGGACTTTTTCCTGTCCCCCCCCCTCCGGAATTAATAAATGAAAGCAAATCCCTAATGGGAGCTGCTTGTGCTCATTAGTTGGTAAAGACCCACATAGGTTCACACTATTCACACTTATACATAGCTATGGAGCTGCAGTGGCTCAAGTGGTTAAGACGCTGAACTGCAGGCTGTGGAAGGTCGGTAGTTCAGCAGTTCGAGACCCGAGTGTGCCGCATGACGGAGTGAGCTCCCGTCTCTAGTTCCAGCTCCTGCCAACCTAGCAGTTCGAAAGCAAGAAATTGCAAGTAGATAAATAGGTACCACTTTGGTGGGAAGGTAACAGCGTTCTGTGCACCTTGGTGTTTAGTCATGCCAGCCACATGACCACGGAAACGTCTTCGGACAGCGCTGGCTCTTCGGCTTTGAAACGGAGATGAGCACCGCAACCCTAGAGTCGGATTCGACTGGCTTTCGAGCAAGGGAACCTTTACCTTTACCTATACATAGCTATGTAGGATATCATCACATGGTTTCCATGGGGCTCAATGTGAGCATGTGCCTTAGTCTTTCTCCATCAGGCCCTATGTGACAGGTTGGGGTAGCGGTAGACGGCATTTTTGGTGGGGAAACCCCCCACTCGGCCAGTGCCACCATCCTCTTGATGGTACCGTGTCTTGATTCTGGGATTAACTGAAGACCGCTACTCATACCAGACTCACCTTGGCACACCACCAAGCATAGGTATGAAAGAGGCCTAATCAATATTTATTTTCTGGCCTGCCAGCACTTAGCCCTATTTATAGCTAGCCACCTTGAGATAAATTGTGATGATATTCCTGAGGTTCCCTCTCTCCTGTCTTGGTGAAACCTGATTATAAACTTTTCCACCTGTAATACCAAAGAGGAGAAGAGAGATATAAGGCAACAATCTTTTTATAAATGCAACTTACTGAAACATAGGTTCTTTACAGACTGTATATGTCATGTCAGGGTGGAGAGATTGCCAATAACACTAGATAACTTTTTGAATTTAAAAGCTGTTTCTTTTTCCGCAGGTTTCTTAACCTCCTAGAATATTGTATTTATACCCCACCTTTCTCCTCAATGGAGACCCGAAGTGGCTTACATCATTCCCTTTTCTCCATTTTATCTTCAAAACAACTCTGTGGGGTAGGTTAGGCTGAGAGATTGTGACTGGCCCAAGGTGATCCAGCAAGCTTCCATGGCACGACTGGGGATCTGAACCTGGTTCTCCCAGATTTCAGTCCAACACTCTTAACCGCTACACCACAGTGGCTCTCAATTTTTTAAACCAGAGAACTCTGGCTGCCCTGTAACTTCTAACCCTGAAAGTTTGCACATGGAAGCATCAACCAGTGTGGGCCACACTAGGGCACCACACTAAATAGTCCACTTTCACCTTAAGTGACTGGAGACAAAGCAAGGAAACCTGTAAGACATAAGAAATCTAAACCCTCTCTGACGCAAGAATTCCTTGAACAGTTCTTTTGTTCCTCTCCTCCTTTTCCTCCTCCTCCCTTCCTATGGAAGTGCCATGAGTCTGAATTGACCATTGCTTGTTTTTTCTGCAGACCACCAAGGTGCAAA
>NW_015169890.1:143471-145955 GCF_001447785.1 Gekko japonicus | reverse complement strand
CAATGGCAAGCCACCTCTGTTTGTCTGTTACCTCGAAAGCCATACGGGGTTGCCGTAAGTTGGCTGCAGGTCGAAGGCACTTTGATTCACCAGCTGCAATAGGCTGATAAGATTAGAATTCTCCTGCAGATAAAAGCGTCTTTGATGTGTTAGTTTCAGGTAAGTAAGCTCTGTAAGAAATCAACCCTGACTGTTCCCTGGAAGGCCAGATACTGAAGCTGAAGCTCAACTACTCTGGCCACCAAATGAGAAGGGAGCACTCACTGGAGAAGACCCTGATGCTGGGGAAGATTGAAGGTCAAAGAAGACGGGAACGGCAAAGGATGAGATGGTTAGACAGTGTCATCGATGCAACTAACATGACGTTGAGCAAACTTCAGAGGACGGCGGAAGGTCTGGCGTGATCTGGTCCACGGGGTCGCGAAGAGTCGGCCTTGACTGTGCGACTGAACAACAACAAAGCTCTGTTAGTCTGCAGTGTGGAAAGTGCGGTCAAATCACAGCTGACTTATGGTGACCACAGGGGGTTTTCGAGGCAAGAGAAGTTCAGAGGTGGTTTGCTATTGCCTGCCTCTGCATCACGACCCTGGTATTCCTTGGAGGTCTCCCATCCAAATACTTAACACGGGTGACCCTGCTTAGCTTCTGAGATCTAATAAGGTTGGGCTAGCCTGGGCTATCCAGGTCAGGGCTTAGTCTGCAGTAGTAGAACAAAATTAGAGTCCAGCAGCACCTTAGAGACCAACAACCTTTTCCAGGGTATACGTTTTCATGAGTCAAAGCTTATACCCTGGAAAGTGTCGTTGGTATCTAAGGTGCTGCTGAACTCTAATTTTGATATATGCACATTTTCCAGCTGCAGAGTTTTCTGTTTGTTTTTGTATGGACAAACATTCCAATTGGGCCTACTGTATAGAGAAAGGCATTTAATTAATACTTTAAGAAATATGTGAGCCCCTCAGCCTGTAGTCTGAAGTAGTACAGTCCAGAGACAGAACCACTTCTTTGTCTGGCCACGAGAACTAAATCTACACTTGGGGGGGAACGTCAACAGGACTGCATAATTGATATGTAGGGTTGCCCACTCTGGGATGCAAAATACTGAGGGTTTTGAGGAGTGAGGACTGGGGAGGGCAGGGTTTGGGGAGGGGAGGGACCTCAGCAGGGCATAATGCCATAGAGTCCACCCTCCAAAGCAGCCAGTTTCTCCAGGGGAACTGATCTTTATTGTCTGGAGATGAGTTGCAATTCCAAGAGATCTCCAGACCTCACCTGGAGGTTGGAAACCCTATGATATGGATGTTCTGGGGTCCCATTAAATGGGGGAGTCTGTACCACTGTGAGCTAAGGATGGAGGTAAAAGTGGCACCCGTCCACCCCCAGCTGTTTTGTGCCACTCCGGGAGGTGTAGGAGAGGGTGGTTGTTAGGGAAGAAGCCTGAGGTACAAATCAGCTGCCTGATGGAGCAATTCTCTCTCTCTCTCTCTCTCTCTCTCTCTCTCTCTCTCTCTCTCTCTTTTTCCCTTTTTCTCTCTTCTCTCTCTCTCTCTCTCTCTCTCTCTCTCTCTCTCTCTCTCTCCTTCCCCTTCTTTCTCTCCTTCCCCTTCTTTCTCTCCTTCCCCTTCTTTCTCCAGCTTGCAAAAGGTGCTTTTAAAAACCAGATCTGCAAAACCAGGCATATGTAATGAGGGGAAAGGAGGAAATCTGCATATGAAGTGCGTAATGCCTTTATGAATTGGGTCTTTAATAATTTACATGACCAGTTTAATACATTGAATACAAATTATCCCTCTCATATGCTGTGCTGACAAACATAAAAATGGAGTAATCAAAGCCGTAATAGCACTACAGCAAAAAGACATAAAATGCCACTAGAAGGGTTAGGATAAGTTATTGCAAGCACAGAGTAGCTCTATTGCTCCCTGGTGCAATTGGATGCAGTGCAATTTCGTCTTCACACTTTGCATCGGGGTTCAAAAAGCCACTGCGGTACAGGCGTATGGTAGAAACTCACACATGCACACAGAGTCTTTGACACATAAAAAGATCTTTTTTTAAAGCAGACCAGAATCACAAAGACAGTAATTATATTTTTTGCTTGAGTGTCTTGAGGGTTGCAAAGCACAACAAAATAATAATCCTGCTCTTATTTGCTGAGCATATCTGGTTCTCTCCCCCCACCCCCCCCCGCTGCCCCCGATTTGCATGGATTTAGGAGAGTATGGTGTTCTTTTGCCATCTTCAGGTAGTTGTTGAGTATTGCACCGACATTGGAAATGGTGGAGATGGCGCTTTGAGCTTTGTTAACAGTGCAATGAGATGTATTAGGGCTACCTATAGCTGTAAATCTGCAAGAGGAAGTTCTTTCAGAGGGTTTTTTTTTAATGCTTTATCCATCTACTGGAAACCCTTGTTTTGTGAAATGGCTACTACATTTCCCAGCTGACAGGTGCCCATCCTGGCATCTCTGCTTGCCACTTTTCT
>NW_015169890.1:117759-139614 GCF_001447785.1 Gekko japonicus | reverse complement strand
AGCAGGAACTCCTTTGCATATTAGGTGACACACCCCTCATGTAGCCAATCCTCCAAGAGCTTGCAGTAGCCCCTGTAAGAAGAGCTCTGTAAGCTCTTGGAGGATCAGCTACAAAGGAGTTCCTGCTAAGAAAAGAGCCCTGGCTGGGGGGACCTGGCAACCCTATGGTGAACTTTCATGGCAGAGTGGAGATTCAGACCTGGGCCTCCCGGAATCTAGTCCTGCGTTCTAACTCAGTGGTACTCACTGTAGCAATCATGGAGATTGCATTTCCTGTCAACAAAAAAAGCCACATGACTACTGTATGTATGCCCTGCTCACCAATCCACACACACACAAACCACAGAACAAATTTTGAGTCCAGGGGCACCTTTAAGACCAACAGAGATTTATTCAAGGTATGAGCTTTCATGTGCACGGACACTTCTTCAGATAAAATGAAGTGTATACAATGAATCTGAAGAAGTATGTGTGCACACAACAGCTCATACCTTGCTGGTCTTAAAGGTGCCACTGGACTCAAAACTTTGTTCTACTGCTTCAGACCAATAGGGCTGCCTACTGTCAAGTATTGACTCAACGCCATTGTAAGTGATTCAGCTTTATTATCAACAGGAACATCAGAATAACACACAACGCAAACAGTGGAGCATAGCTCCCTTTTAAACTATCCCGGGCTGATGTAGCCATGCTGTAGAATAGTTAAGGACCAATAGCATTGTTACAATAATGTCCAATCAGGTTTGTTCCCTCCAGCACAGTTCTCTTGCACAGTTCTCCAGCACACTTAAGCATTAGCCAATAGGATTGTTCCAGCTTAGAATCCTGGCTAAGGTCTCAAGCTTAACATTACATTTAATACAGTGAATACATAACAATTCCTCCCCCCTAAGATGGAACAATTCCCTTGCAGATATAATCCTTAACATAGGCGGGGGCACGCCTGTTTCGTTGGGACCTTCTAAGCGTTTCAGGTTCTGGAGGTGACACGACTTCGGGGCCTTCGGGAGACTCACTGTCTAGTGCGTCCGGATAACCCTCAGTTGTGGGACTGAAGTCCTGAGTCGGGGTCTGCCCAAGCTCAGGGTCTGTGAGGGGCGCAGCAACACTCACCTCCACATCTGGAGGCCCTCGTTGCTCGCCTTCTGGGTGGAGGATTGAGTCAGGTTTGGTGCTGGACTCGTGTCTGGAGTCAGCCCACCTCTGCCTGAGCTGATCTATGTGGCGCCGCAGCTTCCTGCCATCGGCTAGCTGCGCCACATACATCCGGGAACCCAGAACGGTAGCTATTATGGCAGGAAGCTATAAGTGTCCCTCCCCATAATTGCGTGCAAACACTTTATCGCCCGGTTTAAAAGTGCGCGGCATTTCCAGAGCCTCTACTCTCGGGGGTCTGCTCTCTGTCAGGTCCGGGTGGAGCCTGTCTAAAAGAGTGGTTAGCCATCGTCCCATAAGGAGCTCTGCTGGGCTCCTCCCTGTGGCAGTACAAGGCGTGCAATGCTGCCTGAGCAGAAACGAGGCTAGTTCCTGTCCCCAGTCACCCGGCCCCAATCGCCTCAGTGACTCCTCCTTAGTAGTCCGAACCATCCGTTCGGCTTGCCCGTTAGTGGCCAGATGGAACGGAGCAGACGTAACACGTTTAATCACACTGTCAGATTAAAAATTAGCAAATTCCGAAGAAGTAAATTGTGCCCCGTTGTCGGACACCAACACGTCTGGTAACCCATGGGTCGCAAAAACCCGGCGCAGAACATTAATTACAGCCTGTGATGTTGTGGATAGCATTCATACAACTTCAAGCCACTTAGAAAAGGAATCTACAATTACAAAAAACATTTGTCCTTGAAACGGACCAGCGAAATTGACATGCAGTCGAGACCAGGGCTTGTGCATACTTTCCCAGTGTTGAATGGGAGCCTGTGGTGGGTCAGGCCTTGACTGCTGGCAAGGCAGGCAACTCTTTACCCATTCCTCTATGTCTGCATCCATTTTAGGCCACCAGACATAGCTCCTAGCAAGAGCTTTCATATGGACAATGCCTGGATGTCCATCATGCAATGCTTCTAAAACCCTCTCCCGGAGCTTGGGAGGCAAAACTACCCGGTTCCCCCAAAGTAAGCAGTCCTTGTGCACCAAAAGTTTGGCTTGCCTGGTGCTGTAAGGCCGAAACTCTGGCTCCACACGACCCGCCAGCCACCCCCTCCACGCCCAGTTAAGGACTCGGGACATTACAGAGTCTTTGGCTGACGCAGCAGCAATGTCTGAGGAGTGGACCGGAGGTTGAGGCAGCTCGTCGATGGCAAGAACATCGTAGGCAGGAGCAGGGTCAGTGTCCAATTGTGGCAATGGGCAGCGGCTGAGCGCATCAGCAAGTCCAGTGTCCTTGCCCGGCCTTTGCTCCAAGTCATAGTTGTACGGCTGGAGGAAAATCGCCCACCGCAACATGCGGGGAGACATCACATTTGGGAGCTGGCGGTCCGGGGAAAACAGTCCCAGCAGTGGCTTATAATCTGTGACAAGGAGGAACCGCCGGCCATAAACAAAGTCATGGAATTTCTTAATTCTTGCCACTAACGCTAGGCCCTCCTTGTCGATCTGAGCATAGTTTTTTTCGGCGGCCATCAAGGACCGCGAATAGTACGCGATGGGCGCCTCACGTCCATCAGCCAATACATGGCTCAGAACTGCCCCAACCCCGTACGGGGAAGCATCGGCCGCCAATACCAACATTTTTTGTTCGTGAGTTAGGACAGCTTTAGAAGTTAATAAACTCTAAAGTAATTATTTCTATAATGCAGGTGTGGAGCTGAAAGAAAAGTCATTTGCCAAAGGGCATCTAGTGAGTTCATAGCCAAGATGAGATTAGAATGCTGTCTGTCTCAGACTCTTTAGGAGCAATCCTGAGCAGTTCTACTTAGAAGGGAGTTCCATTTTATTCAAGAGGATTGCAGCCTTAACCACTCAGCTATCATTTTAGTAAAACTGCATGCCCTTTTGCACACTTTTTCTGTGTCACATCAATAAACAGTACACCATTCTGAACATAATATAGAGTATGTTATGCAAAGGTGGGTGTGGTCAGTCAAACTCTTCTTAGAGTGGTCAAAAGGGAGCTTTTTGAGTGGGAGGATGAATACCATCCCTTCACCCCCATCCAAACAAAAAAAGATTAGGAGGTTTTCCACGTGGGACACAGCTTGAGTGGTTTCCTCGTTGTCTTTACTGCTGCTGATACAGTGGGGCTTTCTCATGGCAGGTTCCCCCAAATTTCCCCTGCCCCAGTCCCCATGGTGGCTGTTAGCCCCTTCCCACTCCACCATGGGGGCTCTTTTGGCTTTCGGTATCATAATATTATAATGATCTATCTACTCATTCCTTTGAAGTCTCAACTTTCTTCTTTTTTTAAAGTAAGTCTATAGCCACCTCTGTTGTGGGGAAATAAAGGGAATAAATCCTCTATGAAAATGGTAGAGACTTAAAAAAAAAAAAAAAAAGCTGGGAATTCAGAGGAACTAATAGATCATTATAACATTATAAATGTTATAATAATCTGTCAATTGCTTATTTAAATTCCCCCCAAAGCCTGCTGGCGGCAGTAGGGGGAGGGGAATGGCCAATGCAGAAAAGTGCGGACTGGAGCAGAAAAAATGATGGTAATGTGAGCAGGATCTGGAAGATCTGAACTTTCCTGTCCACACAAGTGCCACCCCAGCTTTGCTCGAACTTTCACAAAACACTTCAGCAAAGTACATTCGGAGAGGATCACAGGAAATACTGGGAAAACCCAGGAATTTACACAGGTGCACTACAATGTGGGAAGTGGGGGACCTACTTTCTAATAGCATCCAAGCCAGGGCAAACAACCCATGTGTAATCCTGTATTAAACCAAAAGTTCCTATTAGCCAAGATAGTCTTTGGATACATCTGGTGGCATCACTCTGCCCTATTGTGCAAAAGTGGTAGATGCCTTGCATTGGCAGTCGGATTAGGTGCCAGATTCCTTCTGGGGAATCTGTCAAGGCTTCCCATTGTTGTCATGCAGTTACAGTGTTATCCTGTAGTTAAAAAACCTTGTTGTATGGCTGCACCTGTATTGTAATATTATCCTTTGAAATGGGAAGCACGATAAAACCTGGGCTGGCATACTGTGGGCAGTCATAATTCCTTCTTATTGAGAATGTTCATGCTATCGTTTTATAGAGCAATGTTTTATCACTTGCTAAAATGGTTTATTACACAGTAAAATATTGTTCCAAAACAAAGCGTTTACAGCTCTATGTCAAACTGAGGTATCTAGGGAAGCAGGGAGGAGAGACACCTTTGCAAGAAATGTCCCTCACCCAGAGTTTCATGTGAACTGTAGTTTCTAAACCTCAGTGGGGAACAGCACCCGGAAGGCCAGTGCATTGGCCTTGACAAATAGCCTGATATGCCTATTTTGTGCAGGTCCTCTTAATGTGTACAAATTGGGAGCATATGTAACATGCATAGAATAATAATACCGCTGGCTTGGGAGATGGTGTATTTGACTGACCTCTGATAATTCAAGCTTCAAAAAAAGCTTTCTTTGGCTCCGGTCACACAGGCCAGATAACGCAGGGGGAGGTGTGGCTGTTCGCCCCGGAGCAAAATAAAGTGCAGTAGCCCGATCACACGCCCCCCCGAGTCTCCGTGCTTAGGCTGTTAGCTGGCGATCACACGGTGATGCTGCAGCGTGGAAAAGAAGTGGCACGGCGCGATCACCCAAGCGTTTTGCGTTTGTGCGCATGCGCAGTTCCGCAGAGCAGCTCTGCTTTCAGTTTCGTGTTTGTGCGCATGCGCTTATGAAAAACATCCAGTTTGCGATGGGACGTGGACGGGCACCAGATGCCACGGGATACTAGTGCTCCCACAATCATACGCCCGCCTGTGCCGCACATTTTCCAGATACTAGTGCACTTTCCTTGGTACTTTTAAACTCTGGATCTTTGGCGGGACGCCACGGGTTGGCCACGGGTGCGCTACGCTTCCCAGATGTTGCGGTGTGATCGTGCCCTGAAAATATTCCCGACATTCATGCCTTTCACGCAGCAAATTCTCCGTGTGACTGGGGCCTTGATTACTCTTCAGGCGACATCTGACATGTCCTTGCTGTGAAGAGAAATAAACAGGTTGCTGTGGTAGAAAAGCCCTGACTGGTTTATTTAATTTTTAAAGATATGCCTCACTTTTCTCCTCAATTCAACACTATTACTCCCTCCTCCATTTTATCTTCACAACAACAAGCCTGTGAGGTAAATTACGCTTGGTAGAGGGTGATTTGGTCCATTGTTACCCAGCAAGGTTCCATGACAGAATTGGGATCTGAAACTGAGTCTCTCAGATCCTAACTGACTACTGTACCTCACTGGCCTTTGTGATACTTGAGGACCAGTGTCACATCAGTGTAATGCTACACTTCTTTTTCTCAATAATGGTTTTAATGGGATTACTGTGGTACCACCTTTTGATACCGAGGGAATTGTTGCAAACTGTAAACTGAAAAAAATATTTACCACTGAATGAGGTCAGGGGAGGCAAAATCAAAGCTAGACCAAGCAAGTCCGGACTGAAGGCAATATGGACTCTGTTAGGTCAGCTCTGGGGTCATTGGGCATAGTATTTACTGGCTTTTCAGCCTTCAGTTCTGGTTGCTTGAACAGTCATAATACTACCTGCTATATATTATAAAATGTTGTCTGGTGGTAAAGCCTACCTCTCTTGGTCTTTTGAGATCCAGGAATGTGATTATGTAGAGATGACATTTCCCAGTAGCTAGCATGTTTTTCACATCCCAAGGCATTCTGGGAAGGCTGGCCTTCTCTCTCATTTTAGTTAAACGTGGAATAATTTTCTCCACCCAAGGAGGTGCTGTTGATTATTGTAAGCTTCATACATGTCATGTGATGTGATATCTCCATGAGCTTGAATTTTCACTGGTGTTACCACCTGATCAACCAGTGAT
This sequence comes from Gekko japonicus, assembly GCF_001447785.1. NCBI lineage: Eukaryota > Metazoa > Chordata > Lepidosauria > Squamata > Gekkonidae > Gekko > Gekko japonicus. The sequence goes on along the minus strand of NW_015169890.1, from coordinate 133,630 downwards.
GACCAATTGCTTGTATCTGGGAGGGAGGAGAAAGAAGATGGACAGGCTGTCCCCAGTTGAGCTGCTTCCTGGCAATGACACAACTGCCCCCTACTCCCCAAGCAAGCTGGCTGGGGAGAGAGGGCCAGTTTGAAAAAGGCATCAGTTATGTTTTTCTCTGTGCCAGCTATGAAGCATTGCCCTGCCTCACCCTCCAGCCAAGGAAAGCAACGGTGGAAGGAGGGGCCGGAAACATCACAATGGCAGCCAGATGTGATTCTTCGGACTGCCAGTTATTCACTCCTGTGATAAACCACACCATACACTAACTGCCCCTAGGGGAACATGCTGCATTTTGATGAATGGGAACGTTGCAGCAAACTTGTGGCAGATGTTAAAAATAAAACTCAGTCTCCTGGAGTTGTCTTCACAGTTTCCTGCAGGGTATTGCAAGTAGGGGTATACAACTTAATTTAGCTCCACATAAATCATAATTTCACAGTTTAAAAATTTTAGGGTGATTTGCCTGCCTCAGGAGAATTGTTAACATGACCCCTTTTGGGTTCTGTAACTACCCTTGTCAATCAACCATCTTCAGAGACTTGCTTCTGGTCGGGGTTAAGTCATGCAGGAGTAAGGATGGGTAGGAAATTGAGCAATATTTGAATGGATGGATGGAAAACAGAAGGTGAAAACTTCCCAAGGCATTAGGTGGCCATTATCACATCTCTGTCTTTTAGAAAGAAATGGATTGTGCCTACCTACCATTTTTTCAAAACTTGTTTGCCTTTTTGTCTAAAGCTCAGTCATTCTGCTGTCATAAAGGCATTTTTTAAAAAAGTTTTGATAATTAGCATTATGGTGATCTGGTGGAAAAACAAAATGGGGCTGTTCTGTATTTGGGCATTTAATAGCCTTTGACATTCTTGGGAGGATAACCTCTGAATCTTTGATATTTAAAAGAAATGTGTTACTCTGAGAAGTACTACTGTTATAATATGAATAAATTAGGTAGTTATTTATGGTTTGAATGTCAGACTAGCACCAGGGAGTTTCAGGTTTGTTCAAATCTCCATCCAGCCATTGAACTAATTGGTGGTCTTTGGCCACTTGTTCTCAGTCAAACCTGCCTCCCTCACAGAGAAGAGAGAAGAAGAAGAAATTGGATTTTTACCCCACCCTTCACTACCTGAAAGAGTCTCAGAGCAGTTTACAGTCTCCTTTCCCTTCCCCCTCCCCACAACGGACACCCTGTGAGGTAGGTGGGGCTGAGAAAGCTCTTTTGAGAACTCTTCCTGAGAGAATAGCTCTGAAAGAACTTGTAACTGACCCAAAGTCACACCAGCAGCTGCATGTGGAGGAGTGGGGAATCAAACCCGGTTCTCCCAGATTAGAGTCCACACACTTAACCACTACACCAAACTGGCATTCCAAAGTTGTTGTGAGGGAGGTGAAGAACCATATATACTACTAGAACCATGTATACTACTTAGAGCCAGTTTGGTGTAGTGGTTAAGTGTGTGGACTCTAATCTGGGAGAACCGGGTTTGATTCCCCACTCCACTTGCACCTGGCTGGGTGACCTTGGGCAAGCCATAGCTCTGATAAGAGCTGTTCTTGAAAAAGAGCAGTTTCTGTTAGAGCTCTCTCAGCCCCACCTACCTCACAGGGTGTCTGTTGTGGGGAGGGGAAGGGAAAGGTTGTAAGCTGCTCTGAGACTCCTTTGGGTAGTGAAGGGCGGGGTATAAATCCAATCTCTTCTCTTCTTCTTCTTCTTCTCCTTGAAGGAAGGATAAGAATGTATACGTATCCAATAAGGCAGCAAGAATTTTAACACTTCTTTTAAATAATTAATTTAACTGTCTATACCACTTTAACTTTTTCGAAAGTGTGGTTCACAGCTAAAGTAAGAACAATAATTGCATTAAATTACAATTAAATTAAACCAGAAATATAGCAGCTTATCTAAGTGTCTACCAAATCTTAACTAAATATCCAGTGAAAGATAATAGCCTATCCCTAGAATGATACCAGCAACTGGGGACAAAATGATTACTATGGAGAAGATAATTCAACAGTGTTAGAGTTACCATTGAAAAGGCCCTTATCTTAGCAGATGTTAACCTTACATCCATTCAAGGTGGTACCTTGAGCATAGTCTTCTTTGAAGATTTTTAAGAGTTGGAGGGTTAATCTGGGAGAAGAATTTCCTTGGGCCTGAAACAAATACCTTGTATTTTGAATGAGCTGCAGGGGCCTTAGAGGGAACACTGGTTGCAGGAGGTTACTACGGCATTCTTCTTTCTGTAGTAACTGCCACACATGGGTCATGAAGTTTTTCATCAGAACGTCAAAGCTGGTATTCCCACCATATTTATATATCTCAACTAACTTAGTTATAATATTTATTATTTTTATTCATTTATTTCATTCTATTTTATTTCATTATTGTACTACAAGGATGAGAAGATTTTGCCAGAACACATGCAAAGTTCTGGGTTTGATCACCATGTGCGGTGGTTAGAATGTCAGATTAGGATCTTGGAGACCCAGATTTGAATCCCACTCTGCCTAACCTATTTTACAGGACTGTTTTGAGGATAAATAGAGAAGAGAATGCCATAAATTGCTTTGGGTCCCCATTGGAGAGAAGTGTAGGGTATAAAGGAAGTAAATAAATGGCTTTCAGAATAGATCCAGTTGGTCAGCCGTGTTGGTCTGGAGTAGTACAACAAATTTAGAGTCCAGTGGCACCTTTAAGACCAACGAAGGTTTATTCAAGGTATGAGCTTTCGTGTGCATGACTTTTTCAAATACAATGGAATGGCAGGTAAGGTTCAAACTTATAGCCAGAGAATGAACAGCAAATTAACATGTAACATGATGATGTTCAAGATAAGGAAAGTGAAAACTAAATAACAATTTTGTTTTGTTCACCTAAATAACAAGTTAAGGTAATAAGGTCAACAGCTGTAAAGCAATAAATATGTCTAAATAGCAGATAAATGTCCAAAGGTGTCTTTTCTAATTCTGGGAAGTAAGTGAGAATCTTCATTCTCTCCTCTCAGGCATGGAGGGCACTCAACAGCATTTTTTTGAGATTCTCAGTGGACTCTATTTGTTCTGACTTTCAGAATGTTATGCTAAAGGCCACATCCAATCAGCTCTCTAAAATAAAAAAAAGATGCAAAATGTTTGCAGTATTTTCCGTTTAATCAGGCCTTTGAAGTTCCCAAGAGCAGGAAACACTTTTAGTAGGGGAATGCTCTTGTTATCCAGTCACCCATTCTAGTCAAGCAGCAGAAATGAACATTCTGTTGCCCTTTTTCCAACCCGGCATTCTTTTATTTTCTTCTTGGAGAGCTAGAGAAGTGGAAATTGACTTTCTGCCTTGTTTGGATAACGGATGGCAGACTGCTACCACGGCTTGCACCAGAATCAATGCATGGAAATCTAGGTTGTAGGCTTTTTTTAAACACAAGATGGAAAGGATAGGGTAGGGCTTTCAAAAAAAAAAATTAAGCTTCACTTTCCATGGGAAAGGGCAGTAGTTGCCCCTCTACACCAGGACAGTCTGTTCATAGGCCACTATGAGCGTTCTCAGGAAAATCTGCTAAACTGTACCTAACTGCACAGTTTCATAAGAAGTTATAACTTGCGGGAGGTGTGTACAGTTCCCTTCTTCAGTAACTGTCATCTTCAGATCTTGATTTGAAAAAACTGTGGAGAATCCCCTGTATGCTAGGGGATTGTAACCCAACACTTTTTAAACATAAGCATATTTCACCCCTTATATTTTAGTATTCTGTTTTTTGTTGTTGTTGGTAGGAAAATGGTGAGATGAACAGCAGTCTTGCCACAACAGAATTGTTAACCTTCTAACTAAGAAGGGTGGTCAATAGGGATATTCTTAGCTTTCACATTAGTCAGGCTATTGGTCTATCTAGATAGTCCTGTCTACTGTGGCTGGGAGTAGGTGACCAAGATCCCTGGCAGATTCCCCCCCCCCAGCTCTGCCACACGAGATTCTTTACCTTCAGCATATTCTGCTTCAGAACTATGCTCCCCACCTGTGGGGGTATTTTGAGAAGGCAGGCCACACAGCCGGATATACTTTGCCTCTCCTATCTTTTGGAGTGACTTTGCCATTCATGATTGTTATCCCCCCACTCTATGTCCCCAGTTTATCTCTTTTGACCTATACATTTTCAGTAATGCTTTTTAACTGAGTCGGCTGCTGAGAACATAATATGTTCTTGTGTACATCTATTACTCTCTCACAAACCAATTTGTTCAGGACCATAAACCTCAGTTCCTGTAATTGATGGGGGAGGGGGGGGAGACAGAGGCGCAGCAATAAATTCTTTAAGAGGGAAACCTTTCCAATAGACACCTGCTTTTATCAGGCGGCTCCTGACAATAAAGAACAACATCAAAATGTTATGTTTTCAAACCTTAAGGGCCTGTTTAGCCAAGCCCATGACTCAGGGCCCTGTTTCAGTAGTGCTCTCTAATTAAGAGCTCAGGTTTTCCAAGTAGGAGTGTACCAATACTCCCACCTTAATTTGGTGGGTTAGCGGCCATTTGAAGCGGAATGCTTGCTTGCTGAGTGCTCATATGGTTTCCAATAACGGGCCACAAATCAGCCACCAAGGTGCTGATCTTTGAGGAAATTTAAAGTGTCATTGGAGTTCTTCTTGTGTGCCAGGCAGCTGTCAGCTGTTTCAAGGCCTCATGCTCAAGTCTAGCTACCTTACGTACTAAGGTCTCACAGCCTTCCGTCTTTTGGTATTGGTCTTCATACTAATATTTATTAGGATTTATATTAGTCTTATTAAATCAAATAAAAGAAATGGACCACAGAACACAGGCCTGTTTTGAGTATGTGAGGGGATGGGGGGGTGAAGTTAGGCCTTTGTTTCTGTAGTCAGAATCCCCCCACCCACCCATCAGGCAAGGCAGCCACCAATGGAGTAGAATAGGGGCAGGAAGACTACTCATGCAGTTGAATGGATGGCACCAGGGCTATTTTTGGGCAGGAACGCACAGGAACGGAGTTCCAGCTGGCTCCTGAGTTGGCCACACCCAGCAGGAACTAATTACTATAATAGGCCGCACCCAACAGCAGAAACTCATTAGGATTGGCTACAGTAGGCATGTGTGGCCTAACATGCAAAGGAGTCCCTGCTACAAAAAAAGGCCCTGGGTTTTGACAACAAACAAGGTAAACAGAATAAGAAGCAAAAGGTGGGTGTGGCTGGATGACCATACTTCTGGCAACAGGGGGCTGCGGTCTAATATGCTAATGAGCTGTTGTGTCAGGGTGTGACCTATTATGCTAATGAGTTCCTGCTGGGCTTTTTCTACAAAAAAAGCCCTGGATGGCACCATTTCAGAGTTGCCACTTTGCCCTGAGAAAACTCCTGGCAAATAAAAGCCTACATAGCAAGGAGAAACACCCTACCTGACCTGATTGCTGCTGTGCTTTTTTTTTTTTTTTTTCATTGTTGGGAAAAATTTAAACCTTAAAATAAACTTTCCACTAGTACTCTAACAGGGTAGACTCTCTTCAGGAGTCTACCTGGTCAGTCTGTTGTAAGGGCAGACCAGGCTGCAATAATGTAATGTATTGTTGTTGTTTTTTACTAGAGACTATTGGAGATTTGTAGAGGAGACACAGATTTGCTGTTCTCAACAGCAAGCATACATGTTTCATAACACCGAGGGGCAGGAATTGCCCCAAATATGCCTCAAGGATAGAACACATGAGATGCCAGAATTCGTTAATCCTGTCCCCTTAAGCAAGAGGTTTCTATTAATCTTAAGAGTTCTCACCCTAGTGGGAACATAACTGTCAGTAGGAAACCGCAGACTTCAAAGAGTTACTGATACAAATTAAATGGTTTATTGAAAGGCATTAGTGAATAGTGCACTACAAAAGCAAATTGAAAACTGAATCAGATACATAGTACAGGAATACATGAAGAAGGTATGGATACAAAATCATCAGTAAGATGCAGATGGTTACAAGAAATAATATAAGCAGATGCATAGGCAGTGCTGAAGCATGAGATGAACCACAAAATTTGTAAATATATATTTGAAACAAAAGGGTTACAAATATGAGAGCAAACGTAATGCACATTAGCCAATCTAAATGTTAAAATATGAATTGCGACCCTACCACCCTTCTGTCTTTCTAGTTTTAGCTCAGTTTCTTAGCATGCAAGCACCATAGCTACCTATCCAAGAATCCAGGAAGGTTGAAGAGGCAGGACTCTCACAGGCTTGTGAGCCTCTCAACCAATGCTCCCTCTAAGCTGTGGAGTCTTGTGAGCAAGAATTCTGCTTTGTGAGCTCCTGGCATTAAAGTGGTGAGCAAGTGGTTTGGCTACTGCATAAATCAGTTTGCTCTGGAGCCATCCTTCCTGAGCGAAGGCAAAAATCTGTGAGCTGGAGACTAAAAAACTGTGAGCTAGCTCACCCTAACTCAGCTTAGAGGGAACACTGCTCTCAACCCTCGAACACCTGAGAATTAGGAGGAAGGGAGGGCAGGGTGAGGCCTTTGGGGCCTCAAGACATCCTCAAAGAATGACGGCCTTAAATAGAAAAGGCTATTTCTGGCCTGCACAGAAAAACTGTTCAAAAACTAACACTGTTTTGTCCCCAAACCTGCCTTCCTCGTGGACTTTTCCACATTTCCTTTGGACAGAGGTAGCACCATGATGTCAAGTAGCTTTGCCCACTTGTATCCTAGGGAGAGCTGTGGAGCCTCCTCTGCTGTTTAGAGTTTATTGAATGTTATCTGCTGCAGTTCAACCGACCTTTTGTTTCTCTTTTTCTGCTGTGTGTTAGTATGTGTTAGTGCTTGTGCTGTCAAGGCCTCTCTGTCCTGTTAGTGGCTTGCAGTCAGTTATTGCCTTTCCAAAAAAATCCTGTTGCAGTAAATTCTTTGGAAACAAAACTCCAAAGCATGGATTGGATTATTTTCTGAACTCTGCCAGGCATGTCACTCCTAAAAGGTGGAGACAGAGGTGTGACTTAATTTTTCGCTCATTCGTTGTTTACTTTGGCACCCAGGGGACTGCAAAACCCCATTCCCATAACCAGTGCTCCCTCTAAGCTGTGGAGTCCTGTGAGCAAAAAAACTACTTTGAGAGCTACTGGCATTAAAGTTGTGAGTAACCAATTTGGCTACTGCATAAATTAGTTTGCTCCGGAGCCACCCTTCCTGAACGGAGACAAAAATGTGCGCGCCAGAGGCTAAAAAAACCTATGAGCTAGCCCACACTAGCTCAGTTTAGCGGGAACACTGCCCATAACATCTTCCCAGTATCACAAAACAACATGTTCGTCTGAGCTCTTATTAGTAATGAAACAGGTCCTCTTGTTCATCAGAGTTGCAGGAGCTCTTATTAGTAATGAAACAGGTCCTCTTGTTCATCAGAGTTGCAGGTGTTCAGTTCACCTGTGTCCCAGGGACTTTTTGCTTTCTCAGCAATCAGCAGTGCATTCTGGGGACTCCTAATAATCTGGCTAGAACGCCAGTTGTGTAATGCGAGCAATGCTAAAGGGATGACAGAAGGTCCCAGGTTTTAGTCTCCAGTCAAAAGGAAGTAGGTGATGTGAAAGAGCTTGACTGGAGACCCTGGAGAGCTGCTGCCAGTCAGGGGAAACAATATTGACCTTGATATTCTTGCTCAGAGAGTGTAAGGCAGCTTCATGTGTTCATGTGACAGAATGAGTGTCAGGATATATGAGTTCCTTGCTCTATTTTATCTGAACAACAATCCTGTGAGGTTGATTAGGCAGAGAGAGCCCAATGTCACCCAGTGACCTTCGTAGCTGAGCGTGGGGACTTGAACTTGGGCCTCCTCATTCTCAGTCTGGCAACCAGATCAGTACACCAAACTGCTTCCGGGGGGGGGGCACAGAGGAAACTTCTCCCCCTTCCCCAGGGCTGGGCCTCGATCCTTCTTGAGCCAGATTTCAAATCTGGAGTTTGTAGGACTCTTGCTTCATGTATCACTTCCCACCCCCAGTTTCCAGATGCTGAGGCACAGAGCAGTGGGCGCTCTGACTTACACTTTAGCCCTGCTTGTGAACTTCCCTCAGGACAGCTGCCAGTTTGCTGCTGGTGACAGGGTGACGGGCTATATGTGTGAAAATCATGTCCTTGATTACAAGGTTGTGTGAGTGTGAGTGTGTTTTACCAAGGCACGAGAAGCCTCACCCTGCGGTGAATCTGTTAAAATCATTTCTACGAAGGAAAACATGAGCGTTGGGGCAGGCCTTTTGTGAGCCCAGCCGTTGCACAATTGCCCCCTTGTCTGTAGCCTATTTTCTCCACATTCTGCTTTTTAAATACATTCTCCCATGATGTGTCATGAAAAGAAGCCGAGGGAGCGAGGGAGCGCACAGAAGAACCTCTTCTCTTTCTCTAATGAAAGACAGATCTTGAAGACACATGAAGCCACTGTCCTTTCCCACCGAGGAGGCAGCCCTAACATGTGACCAACATAGTTTTATTAGAGCAAAATCAGCCCCTATAAATGGGCTGCGTCAGAAGGACAGTAAATTAAATCCTGCAGGAAAACTACCATTGTTAGGAAATTTACAAGAGGGATGCCCCCCTCCCCTCAGTTTTATTCTTGCTGATGCTTTGTTCCAGGGTTTGTTCTGGCTGCATCATACCCTGCTAGGCTGTTTATATAGAACATTCAGGACTTGGAATTCGGCTGCCTGCAATCTTTCTGGTTAAGTGACTGTAGGGGGGGGGGCACTAGGGGGATTCTACCACTACCCTCCTCCTTTCTCAAGTATAAACAGACTACTTAGGTCTTGACTCATATTAACATTCCGTAACTTAGTTACACCAGGCAGCTGGGAATGTGGTGCACACTGCAGCAAACTTCACAAGCTTGGTTTTGTCCTAACTCCCCCGCCTCTGGCCTTCCTCCACTGTGATCATATGTATCTATAATCTAGAGAGAGAGAAATCATATATTTTTTAAAAAATAGAATGACCTCTTCCTCCAGTGGTGTTCCCCATTCATGCAGCTAATTTAACAAAATAAATACTGTAACATCAAAGTACAAAAAATACACAAAACAAAAGCCCACATGGAGTCATTTGAGATAACACCCAGATCTGTGAGTGTGACGGATATGAAAAGGCAAGTTGCTTAATTCATTTCATGCTGGAGCAGAGATTAAAATGACATTATCCAAATGTGCATGCCTGATATGTTAGAGGTTGTCTGTCTCTGCAACCAAGCACACTGGAACATGTGCTGTTTCTAGGGGGGTGGGGGGAATACATTTTTTAAAAGTTATTCTGTCCCAGTCCTTTTGTTCTAAGCCTTGTTTTTTGTTTCTTTGAGACACAGTTCATATATATGATTTTGGGTTTTTTGAGGAACAAGCTATTTCACTTTGCACTGGTGTGCATGTATATAGAAAACTGTGCCTGCCGTAATATTTAAACTGCCTTATGTGGAATTAGACCACTGGTCCATCTAGACCTACTTCTTGACAAGTCACTGTGTTCCAGAATTTTGGAATTCCTTCCCAGTTTTGCGATCTTTTTGTTGGCAGAGTTTAAATATGCAAAGGAAGTGGAGCACTGACTGTTTACAGAAAAATAAGTAGGTTTATTAAAGAAGAACAAACTGTTATAGAACATAGAAGACACAGAACCTTAACAGTCTAACCTAACTGCTGAAGAAGGAACAACAAGAGAAGCTCTGCAGGAGCAGGTAGTCTCCAGAAGAGCCAATCAGCAGACAGAAAGGACACAAGTCCCTAATTTTGCTGTGCTAACTACCAGTTCTTCAGCTGTCCCTCTGTAAGGTGAGCTTCATATCTTCTCGATAAGGTTGTGCTACAGACCCTGCATATTCCAACGCCCCTTTCTCAAGGCCTGTTGTGCTGGTCCACAGGGTTCATTCTTCATAGAATCTCAAATTTGACATGAGGAACTGATTTGGGAAGGATATCTGCAATCATGTTCTCAGTGAAACAATATTGCAGTTCAATAGCCCCTTCCTCTACAAAGCAGTGCTTTACACCTATATGTTTGGACCTTGGATTAATTCTTTCTGTCTGCATAAGTTTTATGCACCCTTGGTTGTCTTCAAAGAGACTGAATGGTTTGAGTTTCTCAATTCCAAAGCCAAGCATCACCCATAATATCCATTTTAATTCCCTGCATGCTTCTGCAGTAGACACAAACTCTGTTTCTATAGACGATATAGCTACTGTTTCTTGTTTTCTGCTGGTCCAGCTGATCACTCTGTTTCCATAAAAGAAAATGTGTCTGTTGGTTGATTTTCTGACCTTGGCATCACCTGCCCAATCTGCATCCATATATCCTATTAGCCTGGGGCTGTCATCTCCTGGCAATTTCAGTTTTAGATGAATTGTCCCACAAAGATATCTGGCAAGTATTTTTTTATTGCATTCCAGTCTCTCTTACTTGGCGAATTTACCTTTCTACAACGTATGCCAATAGCTGCTGTGATTTCCAGACGTGTAAGTGTACTTATGTATAGCAGTCTTCCAATTGCTTTCCTATATTGTTTAATGTTGGCCAGGGGTTCTTCATTTCCTTGTTTCAAGTAGTTTGTCTGTTTTGGAATGCCCACTGGCTTAGATTCTTTGATCTGCATATATTCAAGGAATTCTATGAATTTTTTTGTTTTTGGTTGAGGAGGTAACTTCCATCCTCTCTTCCTTTTCTTCTTGTACTCCAAAATAGTAATTAATGTTGCCAAAGTCTTTCACATATACTTCTTCACTTAGGTGTTTGACTATTTCACTATAGTCTTCCTCACTTTCATACCAAACTATCAGATCATCTACATAGATAAGGATGTAAATGCACCTGTTGTCTCTGCATCTCAGGTATGGACATTGCTCTGCCTTTCCTTGTTCAAATCCTTCTTTTGTTAGCATCTGGTAGAGTTTTTCATTCCAGCATCTTGCTACTTGTTTGAGCCCGTATATGCTCTTTTGCAGTTTGCACGCCAGGTTTCTATCTGTGGACTGTTCAAATCCTGATGGTTGTTCCATATAAACAACTTCCTGTATTTGTCCATGCAGAAAGGCAGTTTTCATGTCAAGATGTTTTATGTTCTTTTTTTTTACTACCGCTATACTTAATAGTATTTTTATGAATGTGTGTCTCACTACAGGGCCAAAGGTCTCATCATAGTCTTCATCATATTTCTGATCATACCTTTTAGTTACTAATCTTGCCTTGTACATTTGTGTTTCTTCCTCTGTGTCACACTAGGGTTTGAAGACCCATTTGCATCCCACTGTCTTCTTTCCCGGAAGTAGGTTTGTGAGTTTTCAGGTTTGATTCTTGAGTAGGGAGTCACTCTTCCTCTGCTGCTTTTCTCCATTTTTCTGCTTTGTTGGTAGGCATTTTGTTTATGTCTTCTCATGTGGAGGGTTCAATCTCAGCCACTGTTTTGTTTAGATATGAGAGTCTCTTCGGTGGTACACCTTCATTGGTTCTAGTTGATTGTCTAATCTGTTGTTCTGCATCCCCTTCTGGTTCCTATGGTTCTACTGGTCTATCATCTTCACAGTTCATAGTACTCAGAAGCATTGTTTCTGGCTCTTGTACTTTATTTTGTTCCATCAGTGCAGATTCAATAACTTCTACATTTGCAGTTTTGATTTTTTTCTTTCTCGTCCATGTAGACCACATTGCAAATTTCCATGGTATGTTTTTGGATCAAGAATTCTATATCCCTTACATCCCAAGATGTATCCAATGAAAATACCTTGCTCAGTTCTTAAATCCAGCTTGGACCGCTTTGCTTTGGGAATATAGGCAAAGGCTTTTGATCCAAACACTCTGAGATGCTTCATGCTAGGTTTTTGTCTTCTTCTAGCAACATTCTTCTAGCTTCTAGCAACATGCACCTACACATTTCTGTCAAAGATCGGTTCTTTCTTTCAACTACACCATTTTGTTCTGGAGAATATATTGAGTTGGTGATCTATACCTTGTTCGGCCAGATACCTTTATATGTCATGTCCAACGTATTCTCCTCCATTGTTGGTTCAGATTGCCAGTGACTTCTTCTGGAACCTGTTGCTAACCATCGCAACATATGCTTTGTGTTTCTCAAATACTTCACTCCTTTCTCTGATCAAGTAGGTAACTGTATGTTTGGAGAAATCGTCAATAAAAGTTAAGATACATTTATTTCCACTAGGGGTCACTGTTCTCATTGGACCACAAAGATCGCTGTGAATGAGCTCTAGAGGGTGCTTTGTTTGGCTTGGTTCATGCTTCTTACTAAAACTTGGTCTTGTCCCTTTTGCTTGAATGCAATATATGCAGTCCCTCTCAATTGTACATTTGTTTATTTGCATGCTCTTTGTTAAGTTCTGGTTGTCAAGTTGGGCAATAATATTATTGTCTCTGTGCTCTGATCTCCAATGCCATAACCAGGAGCATTTTTTGGCCCCCCAAAGGGGATTTTTTAATTGCATTTTTCTATAAACTACAATGAAAAAGGGAGGGGGGAATTACAACTAAGGGAGAAAGGAAAGTAAACCACTAAAAACCCAAGTATAGGAGATCATTACAATAGCTTGTATCAGTTTTAGTCTAAAATGCTATAATTACATTGAACATGGTCGTTTAAGCTATATTCTTTATCTTTGTAGTTAATAATTTCACTGTTTAAAGAAAACCACAAGAGCATCAACATTTAATAAAAGCTTATAAGGCGCAATTCAGAGTTCTTCAGCCTTCATTTTTAAAAATCTTTTCTAATCCTCAATTGGTAATCGCATTTGGGGGGCCACTGCCCCCTTCTCAGAAGCAGAGTCCTCGTCGGAAGTAGAATTAGAGGAAGTAGCTATCTCGCTAGGTTTGCTGTCTCCATCTTCTTTGTCATCCTCACCAGACTCTCCCAGTTGCAGTCTCAGAAACTTCCACACTTTGAAGACAGAGTCAATCTTTTCTTTTTTATCCTTAAGTTTGAAAAGGACACCTTTGGGAACCAGCCATCTGTAAGGGGTGCTGTTTGTTTGTAAGAACATAATCAAGTCTTTATATTCCTTCCTCTTCTTCCTTATTTTGAATGGGATATCTTTAAAAATCCTGATGATATAGCCTCCAATTTTCAAGGGTACTCCTGATGTTGCTTTCAAAATTTGATCCCTCACACGTCTTTTCGAGAATCTTACCACTATCTCTCCAGGCAGATTATTCTTTTTGATGTATACGGAATAGGCTCTATAAACCATATCCATTTTGCTTGAAAGATATTCCGCTTTTAAATCTGTGATTGGAGCCAATGCCTCACTCAGCATTTGTTTTAGATTCTCGTCTTTAGCCTCAGGGACTCCTTGAAATCGGAGAACAAAGTTAGCTTTCTCCATTTTTATCTGCAATAGCTGAGATTCGGAAAAAACTTGCTTCTTTTCCAACGACTGCACCCCTTTTTTACCTTTTTCGATTTGGTATCCATTTCCTTCATCTTCTCAGCTGTTTGCTCTGACAATTTTTTAGTTTCATTCAATTGGAGCCGCTGAGCTGCAGAGTTCTGATTTAATGCTGTCAGTTGTTGGTTGATATTTGTCATCTGGTCCAGTAGAGGGCGCAAAGAGTCTGCTAACAGTTTAGAAAACTCGGTGGTATCTTCCGGTCGCGGGCTCATACTTCCAGGAGGTTTTAGTTTCGTTTGCCTTTCCTTCTCCGTCCCCCCCCCCGCCATGTTAGCGGATTGTTTAATTTTTAAAAGAACTTGCTAAAGTCTCTGCAATTCGACCAAACGCTTATTGGCGCTCTGGTGTGTTTCGCAAAACAGATTTCCACGCTTATACTTCAGCTCCCCCTTAGAAAATCACTTATGCGTAAGGGAGGGGCCCCTGACTCACTGTTCATTGTTGGTCCGGAGACCTCGCCAAAAGTACGTGTAAAGCATCCGATCTTCAACACTTGTCCCGGTTGGCGGCTTGAGTTCCATTATGGACACACAACGGCTGGACCGTCGGGGTGGAAGAGCGCCTCAATTCCCCAGCATCGCGCTGGCAAAGAGGCCACCCTTCAGAAGCCCCATGGCTAGGAGCCTATCACAAAGGCTCCGAGGGTGGTGGCGGCGGACAATGCCCCCCCTAGCCGCTGCTGCGTGGATCGCCTCCCCAGGAGCTACCAGTCCGCTAGTGGGTCGCCGCTAGTGGGTCGCCATAAACCAGAAGTCCCAGGAGCATTTTTATAGTTGCAACTCTTGGTCAAGTCTGCACTTCCAGTGTGTATACCTAAGGCGTACAAATCTTCATGCACTTTGCCTGTTGCAATTAGCTCTCCATTCTGTTTAATCAGACATTTCCCCCCAAATGAGGTCATCATTCCTTGTTTTGCAAGCACTCTCACTGAAATTAAATTATTTGCTAGTTGTGGTACATATAAACAATTCTCAACAAGGATTTCTCTGATCTGTCCATCTGGGAGCCTGCATTTTAGATTTCCAGATCCTATCCCTTCTGCCATAATAGACCTCCCATCAGCCACACTCAGTGTTTCCTTTCTCTCTTCATTTAGATTTTCAAAGAATTCTTGGTGTCCACTCATATGTATTGAGCATCCACTGTCTAAAAACCAAGTATGACTTTTGGTTGCACCTTCCGTTAATACAAAGCATTTCTTTAGGGGTGGCTGTTTGAATCTCTCCTTTTGCATTTGTTTTGGAGGGGCACCCTTCTGTTTGCATTCCCGACCATCAGCCTATCCAGTAGGTAGCTGTGCTGAGCTGCAAAAACATTTTACAGTTTCTTCCTTTTCCCAACAATTTGTCTAAACGTTCCTTTTTCTTCAGCAGTGCTCACACTGGGCCCAGAACCCCGTTGGCAGAGTTTAAATATGCAAAGGAAGTAGAGCACTTGCTGTTTAGAGAAAAATAAGTAGGTTTATTAAAGAACAAACTGTTATAGAACATAGAAGAGACAGAACCTTATCTGTCTAACCTAATTGCTAAAGGAGGAACAACAAGAGAAGCTCTGCAGGAGCAGGAAGTCTCCAAAAGAGTCGATCAGGAGACAGGAAAAACAATTTGAAATTATGGGCAGTCTCTAATTTTGCTATGCTAACTACAAGTCCTTCAGCTGTATCCCTGTCGGGTGATCTTCATATCTTCTTGATAAGGCTTCACTATAGATCTTGCATATTCCAACACTTTTAACTGGCATTCTGACCACTACGTTGTGGCAGCTTAAAGACTAACAAATGTATTATGGTGAAAGTGGAAAAGTCCATGAATTGCACCATCAAGGGGACAAAACATATATTGCTCAGTGGGGACTTGAATCTGCCCCCCAATCTCAGTCTAGCACCTTAATCAATACACCACATTTCTGATCTGAAGCAGCCCCAAGAAGTTGCTGTTTGCCCTGCTGGGGAAACTTAGATATAGTGATGAGTTAGGGCTTTTCTGCATACACAGCTTACCCCATATTTTCATAGCAGTCAAGTTGTGAAGCTTGGATTCGGATTCTGTGCTAGCATTTTGCACCATTCCTTTTTCCTCCAATTTTTTTGCTTTCTGAATTGTGATGTATTTGTTCTGCACAAATAACAAAAAAACATACTTTTCCCAAGGATGGTGGGGATGTCACTTGTGATGTGGTGATGGGTGGTGGCAGAATTTTAAAAAATTTTTGCACAAGCCCTCTATTGCAGCTGCACAGTAGCACCAACTTTCTGCCCTCCCAAGGAAATTGGTGCAGTTTTGTGTTTGCACGAGGCAATTATCTGTTCGGTGATTTACAGAAGGCCCATGTGGCTCAAGTGCCATTTTGATGCAGACATCTGGAGACTGCCAAAATGGTCCCTCCTAACTATATGACGTGCCATTTGCTGTAGGGA
>NW_015169890.1:112884-117069 GCF_001447785.1 Gekko japonicus | reverse complement strand
TATGGGGCAAGATTAAAAACATATGCACGTGCACAAAGAAGAAGAGTTGGTTTTTATACACCACTTTTCACTACCTGAAGGAGTCTCAGAGTGGCTTACCTTCCTCTCCCCGCAACAGACACCCCCTAGGTAGGTGGGGCTGAGAAAGCTCTGAGAGCTGTGACTGACCCAAGGCCACCCAGTTGGCTTCATGTGGAGGAGTGGGGAATCAAACCTAGTTCTCCATATCAGAGTCAGCTGCTCTAAACTACTACAACAAACTAGCAAAATGAAACCATGCTGAACAACTGCGTGATTGAATGCCACTCTAAAAATCCCTAGTGCTCGATCACTAATGACAAGGGGGGTTCTCTGATCTTAACTGTTTCTTTTAAATGGTACATTTCCATAGCGCACTATCACTACTTTAAGTACATTTAATTTTTTAAAAGGGAAATGCAATGCAAGTAGAAAGCAGAGGAAAGCCTGGGGGAGAGTACTCTAGTTCAGTACATACAGTTGCGGAGAAATCCCCCCCCCCCAGTGACACAAACAAGGAAATTACTCATATTAACTTTTTTTCTTTCGTTCTCATTAATTTGCTTTACTTTCTCCTTGTACAACACTTGGAAACACATGGTTGATGGACAAAAAATGTTGATTGGATCTGCTCCAGCACCCTCAAGAAATACCCCTACAAACACCTGCAAAAGTAGGTACCCCTACTGGATCATCTGAGGTGGTTTATCTTCAGAGTTTTAACACTAATGTTTAATTTAGCAATTGATCACTAGTGCTTAAATTAAAAAATATGTTTTAAAAAAATGGCAACCAGTGAAGCAGAGGGAGGGTGAAAAAGGAGAGTGGGGAGGGTGTGTGGATTAAGGATGGGTATTTCTAGATTAAATTTAAAAAATATTTTTTTTAAAAAATGGCAACCAGTGAAGCGGAGGGAGGGTGAAAAAGGAGAGGGGGAGAGGGTGTGGATTAAGGATGG
Source organism: Gekko japonicus (assembly GCF_001447785.1). Classification (NCBI taxonomy): domain Eukaryota; kingdom Metazoa; phylum Chordata; class Lepidosauria; order Squamata; family Gekkonidae; genus Gekko; species Gekko japonicus. Next base: position 116,093 of record NW_015169890.1, on the reverse strand, counting down.
GTATTTCTAGGGGCAGAGGGAGAAAAAGCAGATGGAGCATTTTGAATGTGGAGTGAAAGATGACTCCAAAATGGCTTGAAAAAATCATTACTGTAAAAGTGCTCCCAAATAACACAGAGAAAAAGCAAGGAGAAATCAAAGCGAGCACTAAACAGAGGAAGACACGTGCAGAAACGAAACTAAAAATTGAGGCATTTGGCTATCTGCACCAACGAAAACCACTGGTGTGGAAAAGCCCTTCCCGGGGTACCAATGGACTGCCTGTAAATTTCCCAAGAGGAACAGAGGCTCCATGGGTCTATTTCAGGCTTGGAAAACAGCAAGGAGGTGGGGGGGGGGGCTTAAGACCACATGCTATGGTCACAATCCAAGTCAGGTTCTCATGCAGCTTAGAGTCTAATAGTGCAATCCTTAGTACAGTTACACTCTTTGGAATCAGGACTTAGAAGGGTGTAGCTCCACATAGGATGACCCAGTCAGTTTTAGCAAGGAACTCCCAGCACAGTTCTGCTTGCCTGTACAGGTAGCTGACCTAGCGATGCCAGCTCCCGGTTGGGAAATACCAGGAGATTTGGGGGTAAGGAGCCTGAGGAGAGTGGAGTTTGGGAAGGAGAGGGACTTCACTGGGATATAATGCCATAGAGTTCTCTCTCTGAAGCAGCCATTTTCTCCGGTTGAACTGATCTCTGTTGCCTGGAGATCAGTTGTGATAGTGGGAGATCTCCAGCACCCACCTGGAGGTTGGCAACCCGAGGCTGACCATGAATTTAGGTCCCCCCCCCATGGTAGGGCAGAGATTACCAGCTCCTGTGTTCTTTGGCTCACTTTTGTACTCCAGACCAACAGTCTTCTGATCATTTATTTGGAACATTTATAGAGCCTTTTTGAGAGTTCAAAGTGCTTCATGTAACCTTTACAACTGCCCTATAACAGACAGGGGACTGAGACTACGAGGAAGTGGCTTAGCTAAGGCTACATAATGAAACAATAGCTGTGGTGAGATTGAAACCGGGTTTTGTAGTTCACTCGATTTGCTACTACGCTACCACACCTCTCAGACCTTAACTATGTTTTGCCCTGTAACCACACCTTTTCATGGTTCAGGTAATAAAATTCTGTAGTAAAGTTGTCATCACCTAGCAACAGCAGCTTCAGTTATGGCACGGATAGCTATGGGAAGGGCCGTAGCTCAATGGCAGAGCACAGGCTTCAAGTCCTGGAGTCCTTAGTTAAAGGAGCTCGGCCAACAGGTGCCGGGAAAGGCCGTTCTTTACCCGAGATCCTAGAAAGCCACTGCCAGGCAGAGCAGGCAATACTGCTGGGTGGACCAATGGCCTGATGTAATGTAAGGCAGCTTCATATAGTCACATGCAGCGAGGCTAGGGTTGCCATCTCCAGGTATGGGGATGGAGCCGTGGGAAGGGTGGGGTTTGGAGAGGGGAGGGATCTCAGCAGGTATAATGCCATAGAGTTTATCCTTGAAATCAATAATTTTCACCAGGGGTAAAGATCTTTGTTTTCTGGAAATCAGATGTTATTCTGGGAGAACTCCAGGCCCTATTTGGAGGATGGCAACCCCAGGGCATTCAATGCAAAATCCAAGAAAAGTTATGATATAAATATGTTCTCTCTCCAGTACACAATACTCCCCCCCCTCCTTAGGAGCAAAACTGCAAAAGGTTTTTTTATTTTTTTAAACATGCCATTTGGTAAGGGTCTACAGAAGCGGTTCTTAGTCATTAATCCACTACTGCCTGTCCATTTTACAATATAATTATCAAATAAACACCTCCCCCCCCCACAGCTACAAGTAAAAAGCCGAGACACAAAAAACAACACTCCAGGCAAGGCAATATTTATGATGAATATAATTCACAGATACTGAGCACCTGGTCAGTGAGACCCTTAAGCCAACTTCTTAATGTTAGGTTAGACTCTTGATCACTATGTACCAGTTTTTATAGGTCCTGGTGGGGGGAAACATGAATTTTATGTTCAGAGTGAGGTGAACAGTATAAAACAACTCTTCTCTGCTGGCTGCCATAAGCCAGTAGAAGTGGGGAGAAATTGCTGCCTAAAATCCCAAATGCCTCCTATTGGCCTGTCAAAGTTCTGATTGCCCCCCAAGATTTTATAGACTGTGTCCCCTGGCACTATATTTATTTAAAACACTTATAGACCTGACTTTCTACCAGAAATCTGGGACCCAAGACGGGTCACAACAGTAAAACCAATCATAAAAACATTAAAGAATGTCCATTAAAACAAGGGTCCCAGCACCTGCTCTTCAAAGACAAAGTGTTAAAAACATTCATCAAGATGCATCAAACCCCCTTCTAAAAAGTTCAGTCCTGCATCCCAGCCAAAACTGCTAAGGGGGTGTCGACCTTCTAATACCCTCTTGTATGATTTGCCTTAGCATCAGAGTAACTACCAAAAAAGGTTCATGAAGAGGCAGCCATTGTTTGTACTCTCAAAAGGGGCTGGGACCAGTAGATGGTATTCCTGAACCAAGTAGAGTTGCTGCATGCATGGGGTCGTCGTGACTCAGCATGAACTGATTTGCCTATCCAGAAAGGCAAGGCATTGTGGTGATCAATATCCTTCTGATGAAGTGTACCATTTTACACTTTTACTGTTTTCTCAATTTGGATTCTGGGTGTTAATAGTGGTGGTGGCAGACATCTCTTATGCAACCAGGAAAGTTCAAATTCTATTCTGCAGTGATGTTCTGTTCTGCTGTGATGTGACATTGGCCAAGTTAGTAGCCCAAGACTCTTTTTTAAAAACTCTTTATTAGGATATCACAATAAGCAGGGGTCTTGTTGTAGAAAAAGAGCTGCCGGAGCTCATTAGCATAACTCATTAGCATAACTTATTTGCATATGCCACGCCCCCTGACATCACCGGAAGTGACAGAAGGCCACACCCCCTGACATCACCGGAAGTGTGTCAGAAGGCCCGGCTACTTACCCTCCTGCTTCATCCTCATTCCCAAACGGAATGAGGATCGAAACAGAGGGCGGGGTAAAGAAGGGGGCGGGGCTTCACCACGTGACCGCCCCGCCCCCTAGAGGTTCTCTTCCGGAGCTCCGTACCTGAGAGCTCCCCCCCGACTAGAGCCCTGACAATAAGTAAACTTATAATTCATATAACAAGTTATCTCATATCCTTTTTTCTTCCACATACCCCCCTTCTGACTTCCCACA
>NW_015169890.1:107472-112427 GCF_001447785.1 Gekko japonicus | reverse complement strand
CTCCAAGCCATGAATTCGTGGCTTGGAGTGCAGATGGGTGTGGCCTCCCCCCACTTCACTTCAAAAGTCCGGGGGGCTCGGGAAGAAGTTGGGGGGCCAGGCCCCGGAGGCCCCACTGTAGATACAGGCCTGTAGTTTCCCCATGTCCAGTCCGGGGGGCTCGGGAAGAAGTTGGGGGGGCAGGCCCCGGAGGCCCCACTCTTTGTGCCCAGTCAACAAACGTTGTCTGGGAATTTGACAAATCTAGGGAAAGTATACTTAGTTGTACTTAACCCCTTCATGGGAGCATCAAACAGTCGCAGGCTGCGGTCACACGGAGCATTAGGCACGCTAGAGAGACAGAAGATAGGCGGATTTTCCGGGCGTGATCTCACTGCCACATCTGGGAAGCGTAGAGCTCCCGTGGCTCACCCGAGGCTTCACTCCGAAGATGCGCTGTAAAAAACTAGTACCTCCGAGGTACTAGTTTCCGGAAACCGCGGGGCATGGGCGGGCGTCTGATCGCGTTTCCGGTGGTAGTTCAGGTGCCCGCCCATGTCCCCTTGCAAAACGGTTCCCCCCCCCAAGTCTCCATGGATGCGCAGAAGCACCCAACGGAGCATGCGCACACTTTAGTTAAAAAACCCCCACACAGCCCCATTTGCCCCGCGGCCCCGCTTCTTTGCAGCGCCGCAGGATTGTCCTGTGATTGGCACCTCCCCCTAACCACGGGACTTCCACGGGACCTCCACGGGACGTCTGCTCGCGCAACCGCACGTTATTTTGCCCCGGGGCAAACAGCCACGCTCCCCCCCCCCACGTTTTCCGGCCCGTGTGACCAGAGCCTAAGAATAGCTAATGAACCCTCTATAACTAGGAAGAATTTAACTTTCTAGTTACTATAGTGGTGAATTTTATCTTGTGCATCCTTTGCTAAGGGGTGGGGGGTGGGAGAGAATCACCAAGTCTCTATGCATAATTCTGTCCTCACTTTATCAACCCTTCAGTTAGCAAAAGCTTTTGAAACCTATTTTGCCCTAGATGTGCCACCCTCTGTGGGTACCATGTGTCAGTCTGTAAAACTTCACATTAGAGCTGCTGTCACTTCCTTTTCAAGATGTAAATTAAATCTGGGTCATTCTGGGTATTTATTTCTGATGAGACTTAAATCAAATCCAGTTCAGTATTGTGTACTCTGGTATCTGAAGTGAACTAACAGAGATGCGTGACAGTAAAAAATGTTGTTCTTAAAATGCACATGTCTGGTTGGGGTGAAGTCTGTGGCAGCAAGTACATCGTGCTGTTTGTATGTACAGTCAGAAAGATCTCTGGCTCCGTCTCCCCCTGGCTCAACGTCTCTAATTCCAGAGCCTAGGGAAGAAAAGGAGCAGACCATGAAGGGAGGGCTGGAAGAAACTGTAGCACCAGGACCATGTCAGGGGCTGGCACAGTTGGGTACCTGCTCTACTTGCAGCCTGGCAGAGGGCTCACCCCTAGCTGGAGATGCTTGGTCAGTTGAGCAAATTCACTCCTTCCAGTGAAGCCACAGTTGGGAGATGCAGAAGAAGAAGAGAACTGTAATGGGCAAGGATTCCCAACTATGGCTTTATTGAAAGGAGTGGCTGTCCTTTTAGCTCCATGGGTGGTGCCAGTGGATCTAAAATGCACAATAGCCTGTAGTCTGCAGATCAGCTGTATTTCTGGGAGACCTGAAAGCTGGCAAGACTACAGGTTAGTATGTTTTTCCCTACTTTGTCTTCCCCTTCAAGCCTTTTCCTCTTCCTTTGATTCCTCTGCATTACTCAAGGCCACCTGCATACTTTTGTGGGCATTTGGACACAGGCTGTCCATGGACTCCTCCACTGCAACCCTTTTCTCCCCCCCCCCGCCAGTCTTCCCCCACAGCAAACTTGTCAACCTCCAGGTGGGGCCTGGAGTTCTACTGGAATTACAGCTAATTTGCAGTTCCTCTGAAGGAAATGGCAGCTTTTTGGAGGGGTGGTGGTCAATGCTCCCTCTAAGCTGTGGAGTCTTGTGAGCAAAAATTCTACTTTGTGAGCTCCTGGCATTAAAGTTGTGAGCGAGGGATTTGGCTACTGCATAAATCAGTTTGCTCTGGAGCCTTCCTTCCTGAGCTAAGACAAAAATGTGTGAGCCGGAGGCTAAAAAACTCTGAGTTAGCTCACACTAACTCAGCTTAGAGGGCACACTGGTGGTGGTGGAATCTACGGTATCACATCCCCAGTGTTGTGTATTGTGTTACTTGTAAGTGCAGAGTGCCTCAGCTTCAGCCACAAGCTCCACTGACTCTTGGTATCCTGAAATCTGCAACAGGATTGGTCAGTGTCAGAAGACAGTCCAATCAGGACAGTAGTTGACATTCGGCAGGAACAATTCCTATTGGTTCCAAGCACTCGTTATTGATTGGGTATTACTGTTCTAGGGGGTGTGATTTTCCTTGGTTCAAATTGTATCTAGTTGGGTCCTTCTGTATGTTTGCTGCTGTGTTCTGAGCTGAATAAACAAATCACTTTCGAAAAGAGCTGCCTCAAGCCCAGTACATAATACCCACTGAGCTCCTTTTCCTCCGCAGACTCCAGCTCCCCCTGGTATAGCGCCAAATCTCTAGGAATTCCCCATGCTGGAGCTGGCAGCCCTACTAGCCACAGAATAATCTTTGACGGCACTGTCTTCAACATTTTGCAATCCACTCTCTACATTGTTTATGGTATGTTTATTAAGACAATTCTGTTTGCATTGTTTTCTAATTTTGTAGTCCCACTGCATTTCTGGATACCTTATCCTATCTGATTGAACATTTTAAAATATATTTTGTAATGTCTCAGTGAGAAGGGTGAGTGATAAATGAAGTAAATCAATAAGGCAATGGGTGAACATGGCCTGGTGGAGGACAGCTGAAGGTAGGGCTGCCAAGCCGCGGCGGGGGATCTGTATGTCTTCACAGGATCCCTGCCGCGGGGGACAGCGATACACGTTGCACCGCCGTCACCAGGATGTGACGCTACGCGTCGCTCTGGCAACGGGGCTGTTTGGAGGCCTAGCTGAATGTCACCTTTTGGTTTGAAATAACCAGCCAGACCTTTGGCTGTGGGTCTCTAGGCCTTCCCCGAAGCACTATGAGGCAAAAGACTTCTGCCAGAGCCAAGAAATTAGAGAACTTGTCATGGAACTGGGTGGCCTTTTCTTTCCAGATTAAAGCTGGGTCGGCCATCTTAGATCTGTCAACCACCAGGGGCTGCATCTGTGTGACTATCTGATATACTTTGAGAAGAAAAAGCAGGAACTTGTCCTAGGGTTGCTAACTCTGGTTTGGGAAATTCCTGGAGATTTTTGGGGGTGGGGTAGAGTTGCCAGCCTTCAGGTGGGGCCAGAATGACAACTAAATCTCTGGTTGATAGAGGTAAGCTCTGCTGGAGAAACGGCCCTGTTTGGAGGGTGGACTCTATGGCATTACACATGCTGAGATCCCTCCCCTCCCCCTGCGTTCCCCCTGCTCGACTCCCAAATCTCCAGAAATTTCTCAACCTGGAGTTGGCAACCTTAAGGTGGTGCCTGTGGATGGTGAGGTTTGGGGAGGGGTGGGACTTCATTGGGGTAAATGCCACAGAGTCCATCCTCCAAGGCAACCATTTTCTCCAGGGGAACTGGTCTCTATTGCCTGGATATCAGTTGTATTACTGGGAGATCTTTAGGCCCCACCTGAAGGCTGGTAATCCTATCTTGTCCATCAGTGCTAAGATTTAATGTTCAGAAAGCTAAGAAGTCAGCAGTTGGAGTAGCAGAGGCACAATTTTCATCTTCACCATGGCTTCCTCCACTATAAAGCTTATTCTCAGGCACCCTGACATATATCAGCTTGTTCAATCTGTTCTGCAAAGTCAGAGACAGACAGAGAAAGTCTCCTCAGATCAAGAGACATCCAATAGTGCAAGCAGGGGATAATTTGTTATTAGATGGTGTTTTCTTGGGGAGGGTGACCTTTTGAAATTTCACTCTTGGGGAAAGGTGATTCCGTGAGAGGCGTTCAATACTCTGGTTTCCAGACATTTGCATGTGCAAATGTCATTTAGTTTTTTACTCTGTAAGCCTTACATGTGAGCTCTACCCTTGCATCTGAACCACAAACGTTTTCACTAGCCCAAACACCCACAAATGTGAGTCGTCTGTTCTTTAAGATGAAAGAAAATAAAAATAAACATATTCTGTAGGTGGGCCTGGAGGTCTTCTGGAATTACAGCTGACCTCTAGACAACAGAGATCACTTCCCATAGAGAAAATGGCCGATTTGGAGAGTGGACTCTGCGGCCTTATACCCGTTCTGAGGTCCTTCCTGTCCCCAAACCCAGCCCCTAAATATCCAGGAATTTCCCATGGCAGGGCATAATACCATAGAGTTTGCCTTCCAAAATAGCCATTTTCTCCAGGTGTCACCTGAAAATCACTTGTAATTCCAGGAGATCCCCTGGTACCACCTGGAGGTTGGCAACCCAAGAACAGAGGCAGGCAATGGCAAACCACCTTTGAATGCCTCTTGCCTTGGAAACCCTACAGGGTTGCCATAAATTAGCTGTGACTTGACGGCACTTCGTACACACACCGACACACTAAATAGAACAAGCCTGCTATTGTCCACAACCCCAAACATCTCTGTCTCATGCCGTAGTGGGCTCCAACGTTCCATGTCCACAACCCCAAACATCTCTGTCTCATGCTTTTTATTCTTTCCACATTGTATAGAAATATTGATTACTATAGGTTTCATGTCTCCTGCTGGAATGTCTCTTGCTGGGATAGGGCTGCCGGGGGGCGGGGATTCCCCCGCTTCGGCGCCCCGATTTCCGGCACGCCGGAATCGGGGCCCGGGGGAAACCCCACCCCCACGTGTGCGTCACCCGGAAGTGACGTCGCACGCTGGGGGCGGGGCCACGCCATTTGAGGGGGAAACTCTTTGTTTT
>NW_015169890.1:94942-106404 GCF_001447785.1 Gekko japonicus | reverse complement strand
ATGCCAACTGAGATTCTGGGATCTAATCTCAGGCTGGTGAGGGAGTAAATTTAGAGATTCCTGGTGGCTATTGTTTAGATTCAGAGAGCCTATCTCTCTGGGTGATTGAGTAATGTATTGAACCAGTGTAGAATTCTCCCCCTCATCCAGGAATGGTCTATACACACATCAACAAATATTTCAGGAATAACTGTCTATACTGTTTCTAGCAATCTCTTAATACCCATTTTTTTCTTTTAAAGGAAAGTTTTTGGAATTATATTTGACTAGGAGTAAGGCACGTTGTGGGAAGAAATACAACAAGCTCTAGAAGGAAGCTTCAGGAGAGTGTCCCAGCTGTGGCTGGTGGAGCGGCAGAGGGAAGGGGAAAATAGAGGGAGGCAAGCCATGTTTATTTCCTTCTGCTTAGCTATAAGGCAGGGCTGTCATTTTGCTGCCCCAAGTAGGTAGGACAGCCTCATGGTAACAGGTCTGGTTCCCTCCACCCCTGCCTTATTTTATTTATTTATTTACTAGAAATAAGGCCCGTTGTGGAAATAAATACAATTGTGCGATAGTTGGAACATTCCTTGGCATTGCCCTTCTTTGGGATTGGAATGTATACTGACCTACTCCGTTACAAACCTATCTGACTGCTGTGGTCATCTTCTGAGACCCTGATTCTAGTGTCCCCACTTTGTGACATTAGACAGGTGGCAACCCGTGAAAGGACCTTCTTGGTTGTGGCACCAAAACAGTCTTCCCAGAGAGACTCACCTGTCCTCTTCTGTTGCTGTCTTCTACCAGTAGGTGGTGAGAGCTATTCTGGTATAGAAGAGCTGCAAGACTCTAATCTGGAGAACCGGGTTTGATTCTCCACTCCTCCACATGAAGCCAGCTGGGTGACCTTGGGTCAGTCACAGCTCTCAGAGCTCTCTCAGCCCATCAGCAAGTCTAGCTCACCTCCTAGTGGTGCATAACGCTAAAGAGAACTTCGGCTGCTAGACAATCCTCGGATCCAGGCCCGTAGCTAACAACTTTTTTCTCAGGGGGCCCATGTTTTTCTCAGGGGACCCACCACCAATGTTCCCTCTAAGCTGTGGAGTTTTGTGAGCAAAATTTCTACTTTCCAGAGATAATTTGGAAAAGGATAATAGAGGCCAGCAGCAAGGTCCATGTTATTAGGGAGTCCTGCCAGCCCAGATGAACTCAGAAAAGACACCTTAATTGCACAAAGAGTGCGGCCGGGCGGACTTGCTCCCCAAAAAGGGGGGGTGTTTTGAAAAACCGGGTGTCTCCTAAGGGCAGCACTGAGGTTTTCCTTGACTCCACTGAAGCTGCTGCCGGCTAAGAAATCCTAGCCAGGCACCCAGAGGTCGACCTTCCCCTCCAAGGAGGATCAAATCAGCGTCCCAAAAGCATCTGCGATGCCCGAATGCAGGCATGCTGTACATCAGCAGTCCCGGCCCTCCTAAAGCCAACATGGCCTTTTCTCAAGAGCTCAGAACACCGCCCTCCCCCTCCCCTCGCCGCAGCCCGCAGTCGCCCTAACAAGCCATTCCTAACAGCTTCCCCGACCGCCCTCGCTTGGTGCCCTCGCCGGTCGCCCCGCAAATGCCCGCCCGCCCCGAAGCCCTTCCTCAGCAGAGATCCCCCTCCCCCCCCGCAACACACATGCACACGCCCCGTCCTTCCAGGCGCCTCTCCCGCTCAAGGCAGCCCTTGCACGGCTCTGCGCTCCCTCAGAATCTCGTCTCCGCTGGGGCCATCGGGCTGGCTGCCTCCAGAGCCGTTGGCGGGCGTGGAGCTGGCTCTCCCCTTGGGCGTCTTCCTCTCACTCGCACCTTTGCTGCCACCTCGCGTCGCCCACCGCCGGGGGCAACATCAGCTGCACACACTCACATGCATTATCCTCTGAGGAGGGGGGAGCAGAGGATCGGGGAGGGGGCCCGCAAAACCTGTGGGGGGGCCCCACGGCCCCACGCAGGCTACGCCCGCTCAGATCTCCTGGCTATACAACACACTCTGCCATCCAATAATAATAACAATAACCAGTGGGTGAAGACCTCTTTAAATATTTTGTTTCAGCTGGCATTCCCCCAGTCATCCCTATGTTTTAATTGTTGTTCTTGTGTTTCTGTATCTGTATTTTAGCTTGGTTTTAATTGTTTTAATGATGGGTTTTTGTTTGGTTTTAATGGTTTTTAGGATGTGTATTTATTATGAGTGTTTTTATTCTGTAAGCTACCTTTGTGGCCCTGATGAGGGCAAAAGGGTGAGGTATAAATTTTGTAAAAGAATAAATGAATAAATGTAACTCTGTCCTTTCTTGTCCAGACTCTTATTGATACTGACGGCCATAGCAGCGCAGCAAGGGAGGGTTTGTGTGACATTCGCCAAGCTGTTCATTCTCATAGACAGCTGCCACATTGAACTACTGTGTTTGGGAACTGAAGCGTTTCTCCTGTGTGTCTGTATATAAATGTATGGACATTCCTCTCTGGCCTCTGTCCCTGGGAAATTGAGGATTAAGGGAAAGGAATGTGAAGGCTACTGTCTTCCCTAAGAAACCAGCTCATTGTAAATCTCCTAGCTTCACTTGGGATTGTAAGGGGGAAGGTTCATGCTTGGATGTGGGAGAACCAACAGCAGACACTTAACAACGTGGATTCTGCGCTGCTGAATGGAGAGTGAATACTCTGTATGTGCACCTGAGTACATGGGTGTTCAAGCTGATCTGTAAAGGCTTGGTGTCGTGTATTGGTCAAGTGCTCGTTCAGACTCTCCTCAAACTCTGCATTTGGTTTCCTGCCTCTCTGCATGGCAGGTGAAATCACACCGGAGCAAGGAAGGGGCTGCAGAAGGGTATACCCCAACACATAAAGTCAATCCAGGATCCTTCTACAGCACATCAAACAGTTTTAGGGTCTTTCTCTTGTGTGACACATAGAATGGCTTAGAAAGTATAATGTTTTTGCACTGATTGTGGGCCTTTACTACACAGTCCACTGTTCCCATCTCCAGTTGACAGATGTGGTCCGGGATTGAGAGTTCCACGGTCAGGACTTAATTCTAGGCGCGAGGGAGCCCAGTTCAGATTGGGACTGCATCCCTTGGGGAGAGCAGGATTGAGCCCCCTCCCGTGCTATTTTCCTGATCAGAAATGGCCCCAGGGACTTGTGTTGGGGAAACGCACACGTCATTTCGGGGGGGAAATCGCGGGGGATCGCAGTTCCCCCGGGTGAGGTACGGGGGGGTGGGGCACGTGACAAAGCCCCGCCCCCTGCTTCCGGCCGCCCCGCTTCCGGCCCTCATTCAGCCAGGAGGAGGCAGGAGGGAGGGTAAGTTGCTTCCTCCCTGCCTCTCCCCACCCCTGCCTGCCTGGGGCCAGGGAGGGCCTTCGCGGGGCTTCCTAGCACTCCCGCCGGCATTACAAGTCCACCGCCGGGCCCCTTATGGGGCTCTGCAGTGAAGCTGCAAGGCCGCCACCGGCGGCCAGGACCATTGGGGGCGGGGTGTGTGGCCTTATGACACACTTCCGGTGATGTCAGGGGGTGTGGCCTTATGAAACACTTCCGGTGATGTCAGGGGTGTGGCATATGCTAATGAGTTATGCTAATGAGTTCCCTTAGCTCTTTTTCTACGAAATGACCCCTGGGGAAACATAATGTGTAGTGACAAGCTACATGTGTACTGCATTTACATTTCCCCAGTGGGAAGGACCTATTTCTACTTGCAGAGGTGTACCTGCATCGGGAGCAAGGGCTGCCTCGCTTTGCAGGCAAGTGAACAGGAACAGCAGGATGGTGAGCCAAGGTGACTTAGCACAGGAGAGAATTCTTCCATGGCACTACGGCCTTTGGTTTGTTCCTTTCTGTGGTTCCTCTCCTGGTGCTCAGCTTGTGTTTCCTGTCACCTGGTGTCTTGGTCTGCAGCCTTCTGGTCGTGGTGCAGATGCTGATGAGGTAATACTTCTGCCCCCCCCTCTTCCTGTCACATGGTCAGTTTGTTAGGTCTCACCCTGTGTGATGTTACTTGATTTTTCTGGTTGATTCCTCTTGGCTTTATTACTGTGCTATGCTGTATCCTAATAAGGCTTGAGATGGCAAAAAAACACTCCGTAAGTGGTAGGAGCACCTTGCCTGCTTCTGGAAGAGTTGACATATTTGCTTGTTCCTATTATTTCAAGCAAGTGCTGCTTATTTTGGTGGCTGAGAGCTGTTCTCTTGATGATTCCAAAGGAAAAGGGATATGACGGTTGCACAAGGTTTGTTCTGCCACCATAAGGAGGGGAATGAGCCTTGCGTGTGATTTAATTAAATGAGGAGGAATTTGTACGGAACACGCATCATTTCTACATATTTGATCAAAATTAATTGTGTGTTCCACAATGGCGGGATTCATGTAACCACCCTGCCTCTAATGCGAAAAAAGGAATCTTCTATTTATAAGGGATTCATTAAGAGGCATTAACATTGTCTCTAAAGACACAATGATCTAATTAAGTGGAGCTTGAGATGGAAGATTAACATTTCACTTATTTTTCAATTAGGTAAGTTGTGTGAATGCTATAATGTACTTATGGACCTTCTTTTGAGGCTGTCCTAAAGTGAAGGGAGGGGCTTTCACATTTAATACACGAGACTGCCTGATGCTGAGACAGTCCCAGGCCTACCTAGTGCACCAACATCTGCTCTGAGTGGCAGTAACCCTTTTTGTTTTGTGCTCCTTCCTGTTCCAGATTCACAGAAATCCCAAGGAAACGATAAGCAAGACCAGATTTGCTTACAAGGAGATTTTTAAGAAAGCATCAGACTTACAGAAAATGCAGGCTAAGCTCCCATCAGCTGGGCCTCAAACACGTACAACCACAGCAAAGCTTGCCAGAATCCAAGACTACACGCATAACTAAAACTAGCCATCTTACACCCTATGTGCTGGCTACCAAAGCTAGCCCAGACGCTTGGATGAGCCAGGCCATCTTGCACCTGGCATCCAGTGGGTGGAAGAAACAACCCAGGCTTAACATAAGAGCATAAGAAAATAAGAGAAGCCAATGTTGGATCAGGCCAATGGCCCATCCAGTCCAACATTCTGTCAACACAGTGGTCAAAAATACCATGTGCCATCATGAAGTCCACCAGTGGGGCCAGCCAGGACACTAGAAGCCTTCCCACTGTTGCCCCCCCCAGCACCAAAAATACAGAGCATCACTTGCCCCATACCAAGAGTTCCTATTTATACTTTGTGGCTAATAGCCACTGATGGACCTCTGCTCCATATGTTTATCCAGGGGTCATTTTGTAGAAAAAGAGGTGCAGGAGCTCATTAGCATAACTCATTAGCATAACTTAATTGCATATACCACACCCACCGACATCACTGGAAGTGTGGCAGAAGGCAACACCCACCGCTCAGGCTCCACTGGACTGTTTTGGATTGCAAGCTATTGGGGGGGGGTCCTCCCAAAGAATTCCCTAGCTACGGGGCTGCTTGTACCTGAATAAAACTTGGTCTTAAAGGTGCCACTGGACTGTTTTGGGCCGGGGGGGCGGGTCTGCAACTTAACTGGCTGCTTCTTGCTCTGACTGAGGGCTGCTGGGAGCAGGGGGTGGGGCTTGTTGCATGTGCCCGTCCCCTGGGCTCTTTACTGCCGGAGCTCCACTCCTGTGTGCTCCTGCAGGAAATGACCCCTGTGTTTATCCAATTTCTTCTTGAAGCCGTCTATGCTTGTAGCCACCACCACCTCCTGTGGCAGTGAATTCCATGTGTTAATTACCCTTTGGGTGAAGAAGTACTTCCTTTTATCTGTTCTAATCCAACTGCTCGGGAATTTCATTGAGCGCCCACAAGTTCTTGTATTGTGAGAAAGGGAGAAAAGTACTCCTTTCTCAGCCTGCTCTATCCCATGCATAATCTTATAAACCTTGATCATGTCACGCCTCAGCCGTCATTTCTCCAAGCTAAAGAGTCCTTTCTTCATAGGGAAAGTGTTCCAACCCTTTTATCATTCTAGTTGCCCTTATGCGATAATATCCTTTCTGAGGTGTGGTGACCAGAATTGCACACAGTATTCCAAATGAAGATAAGGGTTTGATAGATAAGGCTTTGAAGATAAGGGTTGTTAACAAGCATGGGAGAGAGAGGAAGCTCTTTTGGGAGCGGCTGAACACTGTCCTCTCACAAGACTCAGGGCAACTAAGCATCAGCATGTAATAAAGATGGAGTTACCCGGGCCATACACTTCCCCACTCCACTGACTGGATCCAGACTAAGTTTTCCGCCAACCAAAGGCACTTCCATCAGTGGAACAGAACTTTCCTGCCCCTTCCCCTCCTGCTGCATCCCACTCATCTCCCTGAAATGCTGTTGCTGCTGGAGGACGCAAGACCTTCAGGAATGGCATGATGGGCAAATTGGGGGTCTGCAACAGAAAGGGGGAACGGGCAGAAATTACACCTCCTCTTCCATTAGTGGGAAACTTTAATCTGGATCCAACCTTATGTAAGGTAGGAAGATCCACCGTCAGAAGACTTCCAAATGTTGTAGTAACTGCTTATTTACAAGTATAGAAGTTGAACAAGGGGGGAGCTGGCAAGCAGTCATTCAGACTGTGCTATCAGTTTCCCAAAGATAAACAGTAAGTATGAATAGCCTCCTCAGAAAGACTGCTTTTCTAGCTAACTGCAACTCTCAGGCGTCTCTCTTCCATTCTGGCTACTGCCAGTTCGGCTACCAAACTGTTTCCTTGCAGCTTCTACCCAGTCTGTATGTCCCAGCTAATAGCCGCCAACTATCATGAATAAGGGAAGAAATGTATTTTTGCCATTAGTGCAGGCTGAGGAAATATCCCAGAACTAATTGAAAGGTAGTAGTAGAAGAAGAGATGGTTTTTATACCTTGCCTTTCATTACCCAAAGGACTCTCAAAGTGGCTTACAATTGCCTTCCCATCCTCTCCCCACAGGAGGCACCGTGTAAGGTAGGTGGGGCTGAGAGAGCACTGAGAGAACTGTGGGTGTCCCTCGAATAGGTATCCCTCGAATGGGTATCCCTCAAATAGGAGCCCCTTACCCCATCTTTGGATGGCCTTATTCTGTGGCTTTCAGTATCCATCCAGAGCCATGTTCTGTCGTTTGGTTGAGGAAGTTTGATTTTTGATCCAAGCACTGCTTATTCTTGGTGGCACCCTTAGCTGGCCCCTTCTCCTTCCAGTACTGACTGGGACTGTGTGCCCATATAAGTGTTGCAGGATACGTTTAAAAGGGCATCGGTGGCCCAAAGTACAGGTCACGTCTAAAGCATGCTGCCAACATAGCTTCCGATAGGATGTTAGCTGTGAGGTCCCCATGGTGACTCAATTTAGAAGTACTACAAGGGCTGTGGCAGAACATGCCTGCTCTGGCCTACAGGCCTTGTTCCGCCCTGCTCTCCTAAGGGTTTCCAACTCCCTGGAGGGGCTTTTCTTTCACTCTCAGGGTAGCCCGCCACCACTACTTGTTGTAGGGATTTATGTACTGGGAGGATCAGGACTCCCAGCTCCCTGAGGCCTTGCCTCTGTGTCACCCGCTGCCCAGCGCCTGGCCACCATGGGGACAAATTAATGCTTTGGGCACCCTTGGAGGAATAGCCAATTGCTAACCCCCTGGCTGCCTTCTGATAGTGTGTTCGAGATGGTAGGGGTCTATGTGGTACAGAGAACCAATCCCAGCATCAACAGTTTAAAATATTTATTAAAAAGAAAATGTTTACAAGCATTCTTTTAGCACAGCACCAGATCTGAGCAAGGAAAAAAGAAATTGGTAAAATACAATTCCTCTGTCCCTCTCACTATATATGCCCTAACTGATGATAAAATAGGACAGGCTCTTTTAGCTTAGCTGTTCTAGTTCTCTACAGAGTGACCATTACCTTGAAGCTTGCTCCCAGTCTCCCAGATGAGCACATGATCAATATGGCTGCCTCAGGAGTTAAGAGTCCTGTGTCTTCTCATTGTCTGAACATCCCAAAGAAAGAGAGCTACTTCCTGTGGCAAGGAAGTTTTATCAAATCCCTGTGTCCTCCCACTGACCAGGTCAAAGATGCACTTCCTGGAGATCTCCAGGACTCTGCTTCTTCAGGACTATCTAGCATTTTATACCACCAAACCTCTATTCCCTGCTTGGAGAAGGAGGGAGGAGAAAGGGGAAGCTTCAACATCCATTAGCATTTGTATGAAGGTGAGCCAGGAAAGCCATTGATGAACTTCCTCCTTCCCAGAGAAAAGAAAAAAAGGAAAAACTTTTAAAATGTCAAGTGGAGGTTCACTGCTTGCCAGCCTCCCAGGAGAAAATGCATATCATCACATTGGCCATGGGCTGCCAACCTCCAGGTGGGGCCTGGAGATCTCCAGGAGACCAATTCTCCTGGAGAAAATGGCAGCTTTGGAGGGTGGAGTCTATGACATTATACCCCACTGGGGTCCCTACCCTCCCTAAATCCCACCCTCCCCAGGTTCCACCTCTAAATCTCTGTGAATTTCCCAACCCAGAACTGGCAACCCTACAGGGTCATGATTCTGTCTGGAGCTGCAGTGTGCCCCACCCCCAGCCATATTCTCAATCCAACTGGACCCTGGTGGCACTTCTTAATTGAGTTGCCACAGGGAACTCACAGGTGATTTAGGCCTGCAAGTTCCTGTGACAATACTTATACAAACATAATATGGAGTTTGGGGCTATGTCTTCTTCATCCCTATGTGTCCCTGGTGTTCCACAGCAATAATTCTAGTGGTGTCATCTTGCCTGGGAGGAGGCTGCCTTCCCTTCCAGCAGGCTTGGGTGTGGTGGAAGGCAGGAACCCCTTTAGTGGCTGGATGTAGCCCACGGGCCATATGTTTGACACCCCTCTTCCAGAGTCTTGGGCAGACAAGGGTCTTTCCCAGCACCTCTGACTTAAGACCTCAGAACTAGAGAGACCCTGAGGCCTTCTGCATACAGTGCATGTACTCTGCCATGGAGCCATCATATCTTCATATTTTTTCTTTTCTTTCAGAGATGGAATATCTTCCACACACACACACTCTGGTCCCTGGCAGCATGAAGCACAGATAATCATAGGGCTTGTCTGACGTATTCCATATTTCCCTCCCATCCCCTGGTGATTATCTGACAGATCTGACCTAAATTAGGAAGCCATTGTCTTTCTCTGGTTCATTGCCACAATGTGAAAGATGCATTGAAAGCTCAAAGGACAGGGGAGAAGCGGCAAGTTGCAGACAGCAGTTGCGGACTGGCACTGTAGAATCCAAGATGTTTTTTCCAGCATTGTTTCAGGAGTCTCTCTTTTTGGCTTTTTAATTCTGCTTTCTTTATTCCTATAAGTAGATGTGCTGATTGTCAAAAGGCTTTGACCCAGGGAGAATTTCAATAGCTTTGCTTTAGAAAAGAAGCAGATCTTGGAACACTTCCAAAAAAGTGGAATTTGTTGCCCAAAGTCCTGGGTCCAGGTCTGGGGTGTACAGCGCACATTAAATGGTACCACCTCCAACAGCAACTTTTTCTAGTGTCGCCACATTGTACAGAGATTCTGGCTTTCTCTGTAACGGATCTCCAGCCAAATAAAGGGAGGATGCAGCTAAGATTTCTCTTCCCTGCCTTGCTTTCCTTATGGTCCCTTTGCCACCTTTTCCTCTCACATGTTGAGAGCAAGGCGGTGCCCTCTTTCATGGATATAGCGCTGAGATGGGTAGGAGAGAAAAGGGTGGGATGAAGGAACCATGAGAGAAGGTCGGAGGAGGATGCGATGGTTGCATTCCTTTTGTGGGATACAAGGCTATCAACAGGAAAAGAACAAGAGGGAACATCCCTCCTGTAAAGGTTTTCCAGCTTCCACCTTGGACAGTAGAATGAGCAAGGTGGAGTTGGCTATATTTTACAACCAAGTATGAAGTCATGCATCCTTTCAACCTCTGACTCTTAACGGACTGGTGATTTTGAAAATATAACAAATATAATAACCACCACCACCACCACCATTTCAACCTATAACATAGCGACAAAATTAATATAAGTCATGAAGAATACATAACAACTCTTGTGAGAGAAAAACCACTGGGCTTTCAAAAGGCTTAGTTACCATGACCAGATACGTAAAGGATATTCAGGCACTCGTGTAGGCCATGCAGGACCAAGAATCTTGGTCCGAGTATCCACTCACCTGCCTTTCTCATTAGCAAGTTGTCATTCTGGCTTGGTATCTTTTGTATACCCCCCCCCTCAAATAATATCTGTGGGTGGGTGTTAACATTCCATGAAGTGTGATACCAAAGGTGTTCCTGTTCTTCCCAAAGACATATTGCTTTTATGCTTGCGAATACGGCAAATACATCTTAATAGGAAAAACCAGGAAGTGGCTTTCCAGTGAGTGACTGAGCAATCACGTTTGAATTTAAGGGTATGAGTGCTTCAATGAACAATAAACCTTGGCATTTTATACGGTGATTTTCTTTAACATCCAGAACACTTCACATGCATCATCTAATCCTTACAACAGGACTTTAAGCAGAGACAGCACACCTGATTTGGGGGGGGATTCTGTTCCTTTAAGAGAGGTTTGATGAGTGGCAATAGGCAGCTGAAGCTTCTCACACCATAAATGAAGTTAAATCACATGACCTGATCATTGCTTGGAGATCAAACTAGCATTTAAAGAAGCTGCTAGAGGGACCAATTTAAAAGTTGGCAACCAGACTTAGATAGTCCAATACTGTTATTCCTATAGTGCAATCGCTATGGAGGGAGGGACTGAGAGGGACCTGGCTGAAGGGTTTGAAACAGACTGCTCAGCTAATTGACCTGGATTTGACAGCCAATGGCTCAGTGGTTTAGTGTGTCTGCCTAGAAGTGCAAAGGCCTAGGTACAATCCCCCACTAGCCATGAAGCTTGCTGGGTGATATCAGGATAGTTGCTATCTCATCCTAACCTATTTTACAGGGTGGTTGTGATGAAAAATGGAGGGGAGATAAACCTGTACACAGCCCTGAGCTCCTTGGAGAGAGTATGGGATAGAAATGTGAATTTTTGCAGTGGAACAAAACCTGGTCACCACTGAAGTGTACTCAAACTTTAATCGATGTGCAACTGAAAAATTACAGAATGCAAAACTCCCCAAGTGTATTTCCAACAATGACCACTTGGTGGTGCTATCAAACAGCTTTCTTCCTTCCCAGCCGAAGGAATGTCACTATTTGTCTTCTTGCACTAAAACTGGCTGCTAACAAGCTAGAGATCCTAACTGGATTTGACAGATCTGTTCTATGGATTATCTCTTCTTCCCATTCACATCTTCTCATCACTGCACTCCTATCCCCACTCACAAATCTCTCTGCTTCTTTTCAATTCACCATTCCAGGATAGCTCTTTGGCCAAGCATGAGAGCTCGGAAGAAGACAGCTTTTTGTCCGCATTTCAGATTATGTTAAACAGCACCTGGAAGCAGACTGA
>NW_015169890.1:93649-94922 GCF_001447785.1 Gekko japonicus | reverse complement strand
GACAACTGGCTCCCCCCCCCCCCCCCCCGCTTTTGGCTAGACACAAAATATAGCAGGAGCAGAAACAACCCCGCTCGGGGCGGATTTTGGCACGAGGAAAGGTTTCCTCGTGAACGGGTGACTGGCGGCGGTGCCGCCGGCCGCCGTAGGCATTTAAAGGGCCCCTTCCCAGCCCTGCAGTAGCAGAAACAACCCCGAGCGGCAAGGGGCGGATTTTGGCAAAAGGAATTAATGTGCTGCCGCACCGGGGCTGAGAGAGGCCAGGGAAGGTTTCCCCGTGAACGGGCTCAGGGGAGCGCCGAGGGGCGGACTTTGGCACGAAGAATTAATGTGCGCCGCCGGGGGGCTGAGGGAGGCCCATCCCTGCGAAGGCTCCAGCTCCGGCAGTAGGAGCCCCTGCGGCGGCGGCCAGTTGGTGGCCAGCAGGAGGCGGGCTCTGCTAATCTGCTAATGCAGTCGGCGCGGGGCTGGGGTTGGCGCTGCCATGGACGCCCTGAAGAAAGCTCAGACCCCGCCAGCCGCTTTCCCGCCCCTGCTTGGGCTCTGCCATGTGCCTAGCGGTTTCTCCTCAGGGAAGGGAGGGGCTAGGGGGGAAACTAGTCTGCTGCCACCCCGCCCCCCTTGTGCGAGTGGCCGGTAGGGAGAGACTCAGTCCGGAAGGCTGCATTGGGTAAGCCACAGTGCTTTTCATCGAAAAATGATGTTGCTCGCTGCTCCTCCCTCCTCTGCCCTACAGACGTGCCAGGGAGCCCTCTTCTCGCAGTGCTGCGTGCGCGGAAATATTAGGAATAAAAGATACCCCTGATCCCACCGCCGGCTCTCTGCTGCTTGCCACCATGGGGCAGAGGGGAGGGTGGAAATCCCGGAGGGACGGATCGGTGACACAGAGAGAGCGCAGGAAGCGGGGTTAGGGTTAGGGGGAGGGGGCGACTCTGTGCCCACCCGCAGGGCTGTCGAGGTGGGAGGGACATTGTCTGAAAGAAAAGGCGCAGGGGCCCGAGCAACGGCGTGGGGCGCCTCCCCTCGCGGGAGGGTGGGGAGCTGGTCATCCGTGACAGGGTACATCTCGCCAGGCTCCGCGGTCAGGGAGGGTAGGGTAGGGATGTGGGCTCTGCGTGTGAGAGAGAGAGTGACTGCCATCCACAGCGCCTGGGGGAGCCCAGAAGTGAAGCTGCTGTTCGTTAGCAAGTTTGTGGCTATGTGCTTTTTGCAGTTTGCACCTCTTCAGGTGGCGAGTGTAGCAGAACTGGGGGGGGGGGGTGTGCGGAGTATT
>NW_015169890.1:84678-93538 GCF_001447785.1 Gekko japonicus | reverse complement strand
GACTAAGTAACAGACACCTAAGGCATGATGGGGCTACAGTTCTTGACATTAAATTCTGCCTGCCTTGCAGCTTATATGAGCCAACTGGATCAGCTAGTATGCTTGGCAAGGTGTATATTGATAACTTGACAGTGTGAATGGAAACTCAGTATTTATGCATGGTTTGATGCACTTGATCCAGTTCTTGAACTAGTCCAAATACAAAAGTGAAGCTGTTTTGTTCTTTAAATAAAACAAAAAACAAAAACACATGCTTTAGAAAATAGCTGCTTTAAAATATTTATGTCAGGGGAAGTGTAGCAGGCACATATGTTTATTTATTTGAAAATTGGTGGGGTGGGGTGGGGCGCCAGAAGATAGCCTCTCCTAGTGTGCAAAAAAAACCTGGGGCCGGCCCTGGCTGCAGCAACAGGGCCTGTGGAAAGGAGCTATATGCTTCCCTGGTTATTTTGGTTGAAGTCTCTGGTTCTCTTCTTTGCAAAGAAAGCGCACACAGACACACAGAGGACTATGCTGCACTATTGCTCCAAATGGGTGAAAGCCTTAAATTTATTTTCTTAAAATTAAACTTTCTTAAAACATAGTAAATCAGGACTAGTTGTATTTAGACTGTTGTTGTTTTGCAGTTCGAAAGCAAGAAATTGCAAGTAGATAAATAGGTACCACTTCGGTGGGAAGGTAACAGCATTCTGTGCGCCTTGGTATTTAGTCATGCCGGCCACATGACCACGGAAACGTCTTCAGACAGCATTGACTCTTTGGCTTTGAAACGGAGATGAGCACCACAACCCTAGAGTCGGATTCGACTGGCTTTCGAGCAGGGAACCTTTACCTTTACCTTTACCTCAAGTGCAGCCGGAGCACCTACAGCTCCCCTTGCTTCCCCGCATACCCTCTAGTGGCAAATCCTGTTGGGATACACAAGGTCGACAGTGCACCAACTTGGAAGATCAGAAGCACAGCCTATAGGGGACAGCTGAAGGTCTACCAGTTAGCATAGATAGATTAGGGATTTCCCACAATTACAAATTATGTCCTTTTTTATTGAATACTGTGCCATTTACTGGGTTTTTTGGTTTATTGCTTTTGTTTGTGGATTTTATGTTGTAAGCCGCCCTGAGCCCAGTCGTGGGATAGGGCAGGATATACATTAATCCAACTGTCTAAAGAAAATAACTCTGTTTATTATGTAATAAATAAATTAAGTAATAAACGGAGTTATTTTCTTTAGACAGTTGGAGCTCCGTTCCTCTGCATATTTAAACTGCCCACAAGTGCTTCCTTCATGGGAACATGGGTGGAACTCACAGAGGCTGTCGCATATGATTGTCACAGTGTTTATTTCACAATGCTGTTAGGCTGTGGTGGTTCCCTGGTAAGCCAGAAAACCATGTGTAGGACACGTGATGACCTACATCCATTTTCTCCTTCATGGAAGTTGCATTTTTGTAAGAAATACAGCACATTCCTCCACTGTGGCCCTACCACGGAGGACAAGTAACCTTCTGGCATTACTGGGAATGGATGCAGCATCCAATAATACTCCCCTCTGTCTTTTCCCCCTTCAGGGTTCCACATGGGGGCTTACCAGAATTTGATCCCTATGTGGAACCCCCCTACCTCAAGTTATGTTACTGTCTGTGTTCTCCCAGTATTCCCTCTAATGGTGTTCTTCTCAACCAACTTATTAATTTATGTATTTACTTCATTTATGCCCCACTTTTCTCCCCAATGGGGCCCAAAATGGCTGATGTTATGTAGGTAGACCGCCACCAGGGGTCCGTGGACAGGCCAGAGCTTGGATCCGAAAACAAAGGAAACTTCGGATCCTGGATTCCCCAGCCCCAACCAATAGCCACCTTGGCGGGACATCTAAACCCTCCAATGGGAGTGGGGGGGTTGCTGGTGGATATGTATATAGTTGGCCCTGTTGGCCGTTAGAGTTAGTCTTTGTCTATATGAAGTACAATAAACATGTGCTACAGTATGTCGTTGTCCGAGTCCTCCATGCGGCGAACCCAGTACTTTTCAGCTGATGTCCTTCTCCTTTACTCCAGTTTATTCTCACAACAACCCCGTGAGGTAGGTTAAGTTGAGAGTGCGTAACTGGCCCACAGTGACTCAGCAAGTTGCTATGGCAGAGTGGAGATTCAAACCTGGGTCTCTCATAACCCCTCCACTAACCCTAACCACGACACCCACCTGGCTTACTGCATGAGATTGTTTGTTCTTAATCCCTTGCATGTCTTCATCCTGGTGTGAAGCCCAAAACAAAAGCAGTGACAAGGAGGGGAGACTCCATGACATTCCAACCCAGTGAGGCCCCTCCCGTCCCCGAAGTCTGCTCTCCCCTTGCTCCAGCCCCACAAATCTCCAGGAGGGCGGGGTTTGGGAAAGGACTTGGGGTCTCCAGGAGGGCGGGGTTTGGGAAAGGACTTGGGGTGTGTGTGTGTGTGTAACTCCACAGCGCCCACCTTCCAAGATGGCCATTCTCTACAAGTGAAGTGATCTCTGTTGGCTGGAGATCAGTTGTGATGGCAGGAGATCTCCATCCACCACCTGGAGGTTGTCAAGCCTAATCATTCATTTCTTTAATGCTCCCCCATGTAAGACCTCGCGTTCTCCTCTAGCTCTCTGCATGCTGAGCTAGTTTTCTACTAGTAGGGAAGCACTGACCTAGAGGGGACGCTGGAAAGAGGCAGGCCTTCCCCCGCAATCTGAAGTGACATAGTCCCTTCTACCACCACTTCAGCACTTTGCCCGCTAACTCTGGTATGGATGGACCAAACCAACCTTTCCAGGGGGCGCAGGTTCTGCCACGTGCTCAGAGTGTTCTGGGGAGCCCCTTTGACTGGGAAGTTTCTCTAAGGCGCGGACTGCGCTGGAGCTGGGGGCGTGAGCGCGGCTCTGTGCTCCGGCCGCGGTGCTGCTGGGACACCTGCTGGGAGGGCGCCGCAGCGGAGGCAAGGCGGGCACTCGGGGTGCCTGGCGGGCTCCGGGGAGCTGCAGGCGGACGGGTTGGGGGGTAATCTGTCGCCCTTCCCCAGAGGGCCGCGCTTGGGGGCGGGACTGGAGAGCGAGGGCTGCGGAGTGTCTCTCTCTCTCGCCCCGCCTGATGGGGCGGGAGTGCCGCGACGGGCTTCCCCCTGCCTCGGTCCCCCTGCTCGGGCTTCGGCTCCGGCGGGCGGCGGGGCGGGGCGGCAGCGGGGAGATGTTGGACGGCGGCAACGGGACGTGCTCGGATTGCCGCTTCTTCCACCACGAGGCGCGCCACTCCTTGGCCGCCGTGCTCATCGTCACCATCGTGGTGGACCTCCTGGGCAACGCGCTGGTCATCGCCTCGGTGCTGAGGAACCGCAAGCTCCGCAACGCCGGTGAGTGCTGCCGGCCAGGCAGGCGGGCAGGCGGAGGGGGTCGAGAGGGTTGCCCCGGCTCGGCTCCGGGGGCTCCACTGGAGGAGGAGGAGGAGGAGGACAAGCGGGACGATCGCTCGGAGCGGGAACACTGGCGAGCGTTTCCCCGGGGTTCGCTTGCTTGCCGTCACCTGCGGGCCCCGAAGTCGGCATTGCCCGGTCCCAAAGTGAGGAGAATGTTAGGGGGCTTCGGTTCCAGGCCGGGGATCTGGGGAAGGAAGAACGTCGGCATAGATGCCCCAGAGGCTTAGCGAGGAGGAGTGAGGAGGTAATGAAATGAGAGGTCGCTGCCCAGCTCCTAGATTCGCAGTCAGGTGTAGAAGAAGGCTCAGATTTTCCCCATCAGGAAGAGACAAAAGGCATAATAATTATATTGGCAAGCAGCCGTTTGAAGGGCTTTTTAAAAATATATATTTTAGGGATTGCCAGACGTCCCCCACCCCCCTGTTCCTGGGACACCTCCTCTGCACCCCATTTGTTAATCAGGGAAGACGTGACCAGGTACAACTCGCATGGCAAACCTGAGTGCCCCTATTTCAGGAACCCCTGGCTGGTGGCTTTCTTGTGCTGGGGGTGCATGGGTGGTGGTGGGTGGGACGTGTCTTGCATTAAACCGCACGTTCTTCTGGCTGCCGTCTGCAGGACTTTGGGACCCACAAGAGGTCTTTACCCCAGAGTATGTTTTCACTGTCAAGGCCCAGTGCTGAAACAGGTAAAGACATGATGAAGAGTGATCCGGTGCAAGTACAGAGTGCTCCCTCCCCCAGTGACTGAGGTTACTGCAAATTTGGGATGTCGTTGACAAATCAGGTGTCAAAGACAGAGGAGGGCGAGTCTTAGGCAGCGTTCATCCCATACATTCATCCGTCCCTTTAGAAGCGAAGTCCTGCCGGCTGCCTTTCTGGTTGAGATGCTGAGGAATGCTTTTGATGAAATACAAGCAAGTGTTTCAGAGGCTACAGACTGGTGAGAAATATAACAGCCTTAGTGCACAGATGTGAATTTCAGAGCCTGCCTAGAGCAGAAATTCATCCTGCAGCTGCTTTATCTTTCCTGGATAGTTGGGCACTTAGCGCATTTGATCAGATCTTGAGACAGGGATGTGATTTCAGGCGTGGAGGCGTAGGAATGGGCTCTCTTCCCAAATCTGTTTCAAATGATAACTCAGCTGTGAGATTGATTGCTTTGAGGTGAATGGTTACGGGTGTGAAATCCATCTTGCAAACTACAGCTGTGAAATCCGTTTCTGGGAGAGTAAAGCAAAGGGATGGGAGGACAATTCAGGGCTCTCGGGACTTGCTTGCAGTTCTATTCATGCCACTGACTTCTAGCAGGCTGAAGTGTTCTGTAACCAGGGGCTGAGGAGGGGGCTGAGAACAGAGGTCAAAAGACACCCCCCCACACACTAGGGGTTTGTGCTGTATTAATGAATCATATTGCTGCTTGTCTTAATTGCATGTAACGCAGACCACAAATGACTGTGGAAGGGACAGAACTTTGCACTGAACTAGCCTGCAAAAGCCACGGACCTTGCACTCCAAGCTGAAGCGTGTCTTTGGATTGTAAGTGGCTTGCTAAATGTTAGCATTCCAGTTTAATCCCAAGGGACCATTTGCGGTGGTTATATTGCTCAGATTAAGCAGATGAAGGCAATTTTCTCCCTTCTGATTTGGTAACAGTCATCAAAGCTCGTGGCAATAACTTCAGGATGCCATTGGCTACAAATCCCTAAGAAGGCAGCTGTGTTAGCCAAGTTTGTGTGTGAGAGAGAGCCAGTTTGGTGTAGTGGTTAAGAGTGGTGAAATGGGTTTGATTCCCCTCGCTTCCACATGAAGCCAGCTGGGTGACCTTGGGTCAGTCACAGCTCTCTCAGAGCTCTCTCAGCCCCACCTACCTCACAGGGTGTCTGTTGTGGGGAGAGGAAGGGAAGGTGATTGTAAGCCCCTCTGAGACTCCTCCAGGTAGAGAAAACAACTCTTCTTCTTCTTTACTCTGTTGCGGCAAAACCCAAAAGGGGTCCTGTAACTCCAGTTGTAGTTGTCAGGCACAGCTGTTGTGAATGGTCACTGTGCTTGCTCCATATACTTCTGACTTGTGCAAAGATAAGTCATTGGCTGCTATCACACACACTAAATAATCCACTTTCAGTGCACTTTCCAGCTGGATTTTTACTGTGTGAACTGGCAAAATCCAGTTGGAAGGTACATTGAAAGTGTATTGAAGCTGGATTATTTAGTGTGTGTGACCACAGCCATAGACTCTTCCTCTTGCATTTCATGGGACTGTTTTGTATTCCTCCCCACCTCTGTGCACATTTGCATGTATGTATGCCTGCCGACTAAGGATTCACTTCATTCATCTGATGAAGTGGGCTCTAGTCCACAAAAGTTTATACCTCTTAATAAATCTGTTCATTTTAAAGGTGCCGCAGTACTCCTTAGGATTGCATTGGGAGGATCTTCTCAAGAGTCAAACGTTAAATAGCTTGAAGACCCTCAGTGGCAGAGCATGTGGTTTGCATGCGGCAGATTCCAGATTCGGTCTCTGGCATCTCCAATTAAAGCATCTCAGGTAGCTGGAGCTGGGAAAGACCTTTCTCTGCTTGAGACCCTAGAAAGCCACTGCCAGTCAGAGTCGACCATACAGAACTACATGGACCAGTGGTTTAACTCCATATAAGTGGTATGACTCCATATGTTCTAGGTTGGATCCAGACCAAATAGGCAGTTTCCATCAATTCCCCCTTCCCACTGCAGACACCTCATGTCATCCCCCGGGGTCCCCTATCCCAAAGGTGCAGCAGTTTGTGGAGATTAGTGAGCTGCAGAGGGAGTGGAGAGGTGAGAGGGTTCTGTTAGGGAGATGGAAAGTTTATTCTGGATCTACCCTGTTTGGTCCAGCTTGGGCGTGAATGTCCGTGTTTCTCCTATACAGCTCAGCATCTCTGCTGTGGGTTATAGGGGACCAGTTGTGTTAAGAAAGCGTGTGAGATCTGAAATCTGCTTCTTTTTGAAGCCTCCGGTAGGTAGGAAACAGCCCAGGAGAGAGAACTCAAATAACAGATTGATGTTTGGTGCTTTGGCATGTATCACTTGACCGGGGAGCCCTTCTGTTTGAGTGTGAGGTTTACGGGGTAATAAAACGAGTCTCAGTATAGTGCAGCTGTTCGGAGACTTCCACCGCTTCCTCGGATCAATATTTCTTATTTCAAAGGGCTGCCTTTTTCTGGATCATTTACTTTTTTCCCCCTTGCGCTTTTCTTTCTCTTTCAAAAGTAAAAGACCATAAGGCTGCGATAGTTTCATTCTGACCCTGCATGGTGCAGGCTGATTATTTCTGATTACAAGTACTGCTGGATTTTTTAAAAGGGGGACTGAAAACTGCACAATGGATTCCCTCCTTGGGAACAAAGCTGCCTGACTAGGAGGCTGTTGTGACAGATTGTGAAAGGCTCGTTCAATAGGTGCTGCGTGTGACTTTGTTTCCCTAGTGTTTTTATATAGGGAGACTTTCATAAGTTGGCAGGTTTGGGGGGTTTCGGCAACTGAGAGCAGTAGGGGAGGAGACCCTAAATGTTTGTATTTTGTAATTATAGCATTTAAACCTCCTTGGTATTTGCATATTTTCCAATAGCGTAGCATTTTTTAGTAAATTCTTTAATGTGGTTTGGGAGGTAGTTGGCCCAATTCACACAAAGAAAGATTGCTTGCTTGTTTCACAGTTGGCAAATCAGAATTGCACTCTTTAATTCAGAAGATTCTAAAGACTAATGTTCAAATGAAACCAGAGACTTTTCTTTTGGGACTAATGAATAGACAGCTAGAAAAAAAATCATGGGACGTTGTTTTTATACATGACGACAGCAGCGAGATTATTATACGCAAAAAAATGGAATAATTCGACGCTATTTACTACAGAGGAATGGTTGGTGAAGATGATGGAACTCGCAGAGATGGATACACTTACTTACTGGATCAGAAAAAGGCAGAAGAAACGTCACAGGGTGTCCGTGTTCTGCCCAGGACTGTGTGTCCCTTGATCATGAGAGGAAGCTGGGCTCATGGAGCCACTGATGCTCTCTGTCTTTCAGGTCATTGGTATAATAACTTCCCAAGTCAAGTCCAAATGCTTTTTTTCGCTGGCCTGAAGGAAAACAGATTAGAATGTGTTCAGAAGGAATTACTCTTGGAACTAACATTAAGAGAACCAATGAGACGCACATTTTCACAAAGCTTAAATTGCCTTCATGCTATTCCCTGTACAGCTGTGTGTTTGACGGCTGCAGAAGTTCATCATACCTAAGATAAAGTTTAAATGTGTGCGTGTGCATGTGCTTGCATTAAGGTTGCCAGCTGGCCAGTGGGGGGGGGGATGTCCTGTCCCTTTAACAGAGCTTTAATATGCAGAAATGGGCAGTCGAATCTTTTTGTGGTATGGAGCTAAATAGCATAATCGCTGCAAATCAAACTGATGTTTTAAGGGCAGCTAAAGCAACCAGTTTAAAAGTTGGCAACTTTAACTTGCGTGCACAGATGTTGAAAAGGAAGCATCTCAGCCTGCAATCTTTTAGTACATCCCCTTGGCCTTGGATATCACAAAGCTGGGTCTCATTAGCTTGGATGTTGGCTTGGATACTACATGGAACCCCTTGGCAAGAGCCTAAGGCTAAGTGCAAGCCATAAGTTTTATAAAAACGAATGATTTTTTATACTTAGAGGCAGGGTGTAAATAGCCTAAATAAATTCTACTCTGGTCATCCTGCAAGCTAACATTTTCCTCCAGTAGCTTAGAAAGCAAGCAAATAGAGAATGAGCGATAGCAAGAGGTTAATAAAAGGAAGATAATTCACACATCTGATGTTCCAGTATCCAGAAACCCAGTAAAATCAACCCCACTACCGAAACCTCTATGCCCTTCTTTTGCCCGTGGGAAGGCAAACTGAGGGTGGGATAAGAGACACTCTTTAGGAGTCTGGTCTCGACATAAAGGCTGCCAGTTGCTGACCCATCAGCCTAAACATCAATTATTTGTTTTTAATTTATTTAAAGTCTTTATATGCCATTCTCCTGAGCATCTCTATATTTATTGTATGTATACTCAGTGAGCTCTTTTGAGCTTGAAAATTCATGGAACAATATTATTCATGGTTGAATAATATCCTAATAGTGAAACTCCAAAAGAAGTCTGAAAGAAATAGCTGGCAGCTCGAAAAAGGAAACATTTTTTTTCTCCAGTGCATTTATTACTGATAAGGCCAGTTCTTTAGCACAGTGTAAAACCATCTGAACAGTCCTGCTTGTCCCAAAGTGGGAGGGAACAAGAAGATCTTGAGGACCTCTGTGCTCTTACATGCATTAAGGATATAATGAATTGTAATATGAGCATCAGATAACACTTCGGTTGGATCTCTTGTCTTCCACTTGATAGATAGTCAAGGGGGGGCAAGA
>NW_015169890.1:74040-84668 GCF_001447785.1 Gekko japonicus | reverse complement strand
AGAGTTGCCAGCTACCATTAATTTTAAAGGAATGTAAAGTTTTATTCCAAGTATTGCGCATAAATAGAACTTGGTGGGTGTCGGTTTCCTATGGCCCCTACTACCCCCCCACCCCCCCATCAAACAGTGATCTTTAGCTAGTATTTTGTCAGGGAAGGTTGTGAAGTTCCAGTCCCTCCTTCCCTCTGAGTCATTGTCAGCTGTCTTCATCTTCTGCCCTTTACTGTTGCCTTCAGCGCTTTCCCTCTCCCCCCACCCCTTTGCCTGACAGCCAGTTCTCTCTCATGCTGACAGTGTGGTAGCTTTGCGTGGGATAAGTCAGAGTGTTGAGCTAGCCGCTGTATACAGATGGATGAAAGGCTACAGTACGATAGGCTGGGTAGGGATGGGAAGTGCCCCAGCTGTGCTGCTCATCCCCATCTATCCACCACTTAGACCAGTGCCCTGGTGGAACAAAGGATGGGATCAGCTCAGTCCTTTCCAGTCCTTTCCCCTCTCTCCAGCGTGGATGTCGGAACCATGGCTTAGTTGATATACCACGCGCTTTGCACACAGAAGTTCTCCTTTGCAATCCTGATAAAACAAAGTCAGGGAACAGGTGACCTTTTTGCTGCCTCAGACCACTGAGAGCTGTTGCCAGTCAGAAGAAGAGTTGGTTTTTATACCCTGCTTTTCTCTACCTTAAGTGTCTCAAAGTGGCTTACAATCCCTTTCCCTTCCTCTCCCCACAACCGGCACCTTGTGAGGTAGTTGGAGCTGAGAGAGTTCTGAGAGAAGACGAAGAGAAGAAGAGACTGGATTTATACCCCGTCGGAGTTTCAGAGCGGCTTACAGTCTCCTTCCCTTCCCTCCCCACAACAGACACCCTGCGAGGCAGGTGGGACTGAGAGAGCTCTGAGAGAACAGCTCTGGGAGAACTGTGACTGACTCAAGGCTTCATGCGGAGGAGTGGGGAATCAAACCTGGTTCTCCAGATTAGACTTCAGCTCTCTTAACCTCTACACTGTGCTGGCCCTCAATCAGAGGAGAGTATATTGGACTACATGGACCAGCAGCCTGACTTGGGGTGAGGCAGCTATATATGTCCTGAGAAGAGGTTTACTAGGTTTTGAAGCAGTCCTTTTACAGTGGCTTGATCTATACAGCAATGACCCAGTGATCCTGTTTGCCTCCATGGCATGAAAAGCTTCACGTGTTGACTTGTACAGTCATAAATCTGATAAAGGCAGGCAAGCAGGGCTAGCCATTTCTATTTCTGGCCTGTTGGTTACCCTGCCCTCCGTGGCACTAAATGCCCCAATCACCCTCCCTCCCACTTTAAGATGTAGGCAGAATTACCTAACCCCCGGCAGAAGCTGCAGGAAGGAGTCAGGCTAGTGAAGGGAATCATACATAGAGAGACAGAATTATTTATATAATTTATTTCTCACAGTGCTCAGCTTAAGAATTACTACTATATAATGGCTTTGCCTTAGCCCTTAAGAAGAATATCACATCTTCTCCTGATGAAGAGCTATTGGTTGCTGTTGAGTTTGCCCTTCTGTTTTGCAGCTTTGCTAATTTTGGCATGGTTTGTTCTTTTGTCAATGAAACTTTAAAGAAGATGACAAGGGAAGGTGCCCTTTTCAGTTCTTTCTAAATGTAGCAGGCTTTGCACCTGAATCAGCAAATCTGAGAAAATGAGTCCTTTGGCAGCATTAATAGAGGAGGTGTGTCTTTAGAATATTCTGATCAGACTTAAAAAAATTAAAATAAACCTTCCTTTGGAGAATGAATATATGTGTGTGTGTGTGTGTATGCAGCAGATCTGTAGTGCACTGTCTTCATACTTGTGGTTAGTAAGGAGGGGTTTTAAATTTCCTGTTAACACATATACACACATACAATCTATGCAGATACCAACTGTGTTAGTTTGTTGCAGCAGCAAAGGGGAGAGCTTGTGGTATCTTCAAGGCTTACTGATTTATTGAAGCGTGAACTTTCATAGCCTAGAGCTTACTTCATCTGAGGCATAAAGTGAATGCTCAGTCAGCATATATATATATATACTGTGTATACACACACACACACACACACACACACACACACACACACAGAGGGGAGTAGAAAAAATTGTGAACAGTAAAGTTAAAAGGCCACAAGCAGTCGTTGTGGATCTTGCTCCATTCCTCCTCCTGATGTTAACAAAAAGTTCTAGACTGAAGGTGTAGCAGCTTCCTCAAGATGGGGTGTGAATCCTGTAGCTTGGTAAGAGGGGACCTCTTTTGTATCCATAAGGGCCCAGGATCAATCCCCAGAATTTCCACTAAAAAAAAATCACTCAGGTGATTGGATTGGGAAATATTTCTCTGCTCGAGACCCTGGAGGGCTGCTGCCCATCAGAGAAGACAGTAACAGGGCTTGATAAGAACATAAGAGACGCCAATGTTGGATCAGGCCAAAGGCCCATCCAGTCCAACACTCTGTGTCACACAGTGGCCAGAAATACCAGTGCCATCAGGAGGTCCAGCAGTGGGGCCAGGACATTAGAAGCGCTCCCACTGTTGACCCCCCCCAAGCACCAAGAAGACAGAGCATCACTTGCCCCAGAGCCCCTATCTATACCTTGTGGCTAATATCCACTGATGGACCTCTGCTCCATATGCTTATCTAATTCCCTTTTGAAGCCGTCCATGCTTGTAGCCGCCACCACTTCCTGTGGCACTTCCTGTACCACTTCCTGTGATAGTTTTCCTTGGGATTAAGGGATCTTCATATTGCTGTGTGCACCCCAGTTCCAAGCAATTAGAAGTTTCATGCTACCAGGTTTTACTTCCTTTGGGTAAGAGGGCATTGGGAACCCACACTCCCCCTTGCCACAGCCTTATACAGAGGCACAGGCAACAGATGGCAAAAGAGAAAGCAATTGCACCCCAGCTCCCCCCAAATCTCACAGTCTGGCCCTCGGACTTACTTTTTAAGTGCAAAAATAGTTCGTGCTACAAATATGGGCTCATGAGACTCATGGGGGGATCCCATCTCCCCCTCCCACTTTCTACCTGGTACAACTTCTGGGCTCTGCTGGAACCCAGAAATGACCACACAGGAGGTAGGTGTATTCTCTGCACTTGAGCAGAGAACAGGCTTTTCTTGGGGGGGGGGTTAAACCCCCCCAAATGTATCTTCTAAGATATCATACCTTTCTGGAAACCTGGAGGGTCTCCCAAGCTATAGGAAAATCTGTTGAGTATCATTGTAGCCCCGATCCAGGGATTTAGATATCTGGAGATGAGGGCCACACCTGGCTATTAGATGTATGAATTCCTTGGCCAGGATGTGGAATGGTATGGTCTGTCATCAGCTTTCAGAAGGTAAGCAGGGTCACGACTTTGATGGGAGATCACCAAGGAAAGCCCTGCAGAGGAAGGCAGTGGCAAACCTACCTCTTCTTTTCACTCACCTTGATAGCCCCTTGCTGGGATCTCTAGTGAGCAAAAATTCTACTTTCTGAGCTACCGGCATTAAAGTTGTGAGCAGGTGATTTGACTACTGCATATATTAATCCTTCCTGAGCTAAGACAAAAATGCGTGAGCCAGAGGGTAAAAAACTTTGAGCTAGCTCACATTCACTTCCTTTGGGTAAGAGAGCATTGGGAACCCACACTCCCCCTTGCCACAGCCTTATACAGAGGCACAGGCAACAGATGGCAAAAGAGAAAGCAATTGCACCCCAGCTCCCCCAAAATCTCACAGTCTGGCCCTCGGACTTACTTTTTAAGTGCAAAAATAGTTCGTGCTACAAATATGGGCTCATGAGACTCATGGGGGGATCCCATCTCCCCCTCCCACTTTCTACCTGGTACAACTTCTGGGCTCTGCTGGAACCCAGAAATGACCACACAGGAGGTAGGTGTATTCTCTGCACTTGAGCAGAGAACAGTCTTTTATTGGGGGGGGGGTTAAACCCCCCAAATATATCTTCTAAGATATCATACTTTTCTGGAAACCTGGAGGGTCTCCCAAGTTATAGGAAAATCTGTTGAGTATCATTGTAGCCCCCCGATCCAGGGATTTAGATATCTGGAGATGAGGGCCACACCTGGCTATTAGATGTATGAATTTCTTGGCCAGGATGTGGAATGGTATCTCATCAGCTTTCAGAAGGTAAGCAGGGTCACGACTTTGATGGGAGATCACCAAGGAAAGCCCTGCAGAGGAAGGCAGTGGCAAACCTACCTCTTCTTTTCACTCACCTTGCTAGCCCCTTGCTGGGATCTCTAGGAGTTGGTTGCAGCTTGCCTGCACATACATATTTCTTAGCCCCTCGTCTTTTCTGGATGGGGTCCCACTTTCTCCAGGTTCTAATCAATGCTCCCGCTAAGCTATGGAGTCTTGTGAGCAAAAATTCTACTTTCTGAGCTACCTGCATTAAAGTTGTGAGCAGGTAATTGATTTGACTACTGCATATATTAATCCTTCCTGAGCTAAGACAAAAATGCGTGAGCCAGAGGGTAAAAAACTTTGAGCTAGCTCACATTAACTCAGCTTAGAGGGAACACTGGTTCTGATAGATGAGCTGGTATAGCATGTTCTGGGAGAGACTTAGTCTGTCGCAGTCAAAATAGCAGAGAGTCTTGTGGTGCCTTAAAGGCTAATGGATACAGGTTGGATCCTATCGAAATTCCATGCATGGAAGTACCCTGCCTGCCTCCGCACTCCCAGGCAGTGCACAGTGCCCCCTGAGATGCTGTCCTTGAGGGACCAGGCCCCCCAGGAGCAACATGAGAGGGAAGTTGGAAGGTTTGCCACAGAATGGGGGAATTACGTGCCCTCTTGCCCATGGGGATCTTTTTGATGGAATGTAATCCATACTCTGGCATCAGATGAGATAAAGCATGCTCTGCAGTTTTCTCTCTAAGCTGTGGAGTGCTGTGAGCAAAATTAGTTTTGTGATCGAAAAGAACTACTAGCATTAAAGTTGTGATCAAGCCTACATTTGACTATCGCGCAAACTAGTTTTGGGTTTTTTAAAGAAATAACAGCTGGTTCAACTCCCCGCTGTTGCCATGGAAGCTTGCGAGCTGATCTTGGGCCAGTTACACACCCTCAGACTAGCCTACCTTACGAGGTTGTTGTGAGGGTAAAGCAAAGGACAGAGCAACAATGTAAGCCATTTTGGGTCCTAGTGGAAAGGTGGGGTATAAACGAAGTAAATAAATATTACTCTTGTCAAATAAAACACTCTTGAAGACTAGAACTTGTCTCTGTAAATATATAAGACAGTACAAGCGCAGGTGTATTATTTGCTCTGTCTGCTCTCAACCCCTGTTTTCAGCAGCAATCTTGAACAGATGAGCGTTTTGACAGCCATCAGATTGCTCAAAGTGTTCTAGTCTTCCTTAATGTCAATGAGAGGAGGCCACCTAATGGAATATATGGTATTTTAAAGAATATTAAACACCGAGTCACACTACAGATGCAAGTATAAAGAAATCCAAAAGAGATCTACAAAGAACCAAGAGTCACCCCAAAGTGACTCTTTGTGTTACGTGAGGGTTTAGTGTGTGTCTGTTTTGATCCCTGCTATTGTCTGGCATGAGGTTCAGCCCTGCATGTGAGGGGAGGGGCCAGAAGCGAAGCAGCCTCCTGTAGGTAGGAGGTTTTGAGGCATCTCGACACAAACATTTTCCTTTAATGTTCATGATAGCAAATGCTTGAGAGCCTTTTCTTTCTTTCTTTCTTTTTAAAAAAGGCTTTTTTCCTTCCTCCAGTGGCTGGCAAGTGGAGTAAGTATTCTTTGGCTTACCTTCACTTCTAAGTTTAATCGCCCTGCGCTGAGCCAAAAATCTGTGCTCTAAGGGCTAAAAATCTGTGTGCCAGCACATGCTAGCACAGTTTAGTGGGAACACTGATGCTCTGTCTCATGAAATCTTATGTCGTAACAAGTTTGTTAGTTTTGAAGGTTGGTGTGGCATAATGCTAAGAGGAGCTGTGATCCAGAAGGCCCCGGTTCCTATCTACACTCCAAACTCTCTGGGTGGCTGAAGCAAGTGAGTCTTTCTCAACCTCTTTCCTTAATTCTGCGATATAGGGATAATAATGCTGGCCTACCTTGCAGAATTGTTGTTCTGACAAGGAAAATGTAGGTGGAGGGCCTTGAACCCTATGCAACTCAGTTTAATTTCACACATAAGAACATAAGAGAAGCCAATGTTGGATCAGGCCAATGGCCCATCTAGCCCAACACTCTGTCACACAGTGGCCAAAAATACCAGGTGCCATCAGGAGGTCCAGCAGTGGGGCCAGGACACTAGAAGCCCTCTCACTGTTGCCCCCCCCCCCAGGCACCAAAAATACAGAGCATCACTTGCCCCAGCCTGAGAGTTCCTATCTACACCTTGTGGCTAATAGCCACTGATGGACTACACATAAAGAAAGGATTGCTGGATACCTCACAGACTGATAGTTGGCAGTAGGAGAGGCTGTGTAAAGAAGACTTTAATCTCCCAGTGCATCTCTGGCGGTATCTTCTTTTAGTAGTGTCCAAAGTGGATACATAACCATCCTGCCCAGATCTTAAGTGCATTGTGAGTATTAGCAGCTTTGTGAGGACTTTAGAACATAGCCGGTGGTGGTGGAGGAAGGGGGTGCAAGAGAGTGAGTGAATTCAGTCAAAAGAGACTTTTAAAAACATTTGAGATAATTAACTTTAATTAACGTTGTGATAATTAACTTTTCTCTGATGAGTAGGTACTCCATGATGCAGTGGTTTAGCCAGTCATTAAAATGTCCTAAGCTTCTTTTAAAGAGCAAATTTACAGGAATGGAACAAAAATCATGCCCCTCAAGGCAAGGATTCAATGGAACTTATGTAACAATGCAAACGGCACCAATTGCATGTGTAAAGTGTGGTCTCACAATGATTGGTTGCCATAGGTAAGATTCACACACACGAAACCAATGCATGGTGTGGCAGAACAATCCTGCTCAGGCCTGTAGGCCCTGTTCCACCCTGTCCTCCAAGGTTTTCCCAACACTTGGAGAAGTTTTTCTTTCTCTCTCAGGTAACCACTGCCACCACCTGACCTTTGTAAGGAATTGCCCACTGAGAGGGTCAGGACTCCCAGCTTCCCTCCCAAGTTCTGAGGCCTTCCCTCTGTGTCTCCTGCTGCCCAGCTCCTGGTCACCATGGGGACCATTTAGGACGAGGAGATTGGATATATACCCCACCCTTCACTCAGAGTCTCAGAGCAGCTTACAAACTCCTTTCCCTTCTCCTCCCCAAAACAGGCACCCTGTGAGGTAGGTGAGGCTGAGAGAGCTCTTTCAAGAACAGCTCTGACAGAACTATGAGAAACTACCTTCGTTTACTGCCTTGTGTGCCCCTAGAAGAATAGCCACTTGCCAACTGCCTTCCTTCCTCCTGGCGCTCCTTTTAAAATAGTGTGTCTAAGATGGTGGAGGTCTGTGTGGTACAGAGAAGCACCACCAGCATTAAAAGTTATAAAGTATTTATTAAAAAGAAAATTTTCACAAGCATATTTTTAGCACAGCACCAGACTGAGCGAAGGATTCAAAAGAAATGGGTAAAAGGCAATTTCTCTGTCCCTCTCTCTATACATGCCCTATCAGATGCTAAAATATAGGACAGGCTCCTTAGTTTAGGATGTTATGTATCTCCACAGAGTTTCCATAACCTTGCAGCTTCCTCCAGCTCTTCAGGCCAGCACATGGTTACTGGCTGCCTCCTCCAGACCTCATTTAAGAGTTCTGTCTGCTTTGATGGACTCAGCACAAAAGAAACCTTCCTTCTTGCTTCCAGGAGTTTTATCACCTCTCTTTTCCCCACCCACTGACCAGGTCAGGGCGGGTCAGAGAAGCATCTCCTGGAGATTCTTCAGGAAGTCTCTCTAGTATTTAATCCCTCCAGTTCTCTGTTCCCTGCTTGAAGTGGGGGTGGGGAAGCTTGACCATCCCATTGTCTAGACCTATTAGCATTTGTATGAAGGTGGGCTGAGGTAAGTCTGGAAACCAATTGAACTGACTTCCCCCCCTCCCAGCCCATTCTCTGCCCAGAGAGAGAGAGAGAAAAACTTTGAAAACTCAGAGTGAATGTTTTGCACAAACCTCCAAAGAAAAAATGGATTTCTTCACACATGGTATGGCTCTTCTAGGTACCACTTTAGAACTTAGGGGTATATGGAGGTTTGCTTCCCTGTATGGATAAACTTCCTACATGTGAAATGCTTGCATGTCAAGTTGAAAGGTTTTACACTAGCCTTCTCCAAAATATAATAGGTTTCCAGATACAGTCTTTTTTTTTTTAATGTGGAGGGAATGATTAAAACCTGTTCTCCCACTTACATTCCGAAATGGTACAGTTCCAGGAAGGACCATGCCCTGCATATTTACATTAACTGTAAGAACAGTGGCATTAGGAAATTCCATGGATGATTTAGCCGAATGGCATTCAGTAGCTAGTACATCCCTAACAGATGGTTGTCTGTCCTTTTGAAAAGTCTTTCTCTTAATCTGCTGGTGAGCTGCCGTTGCAGCTTTCCTAGATGTACGGTTTATGATTATTCCATCTTGTCCCGTCCTTATTGGATGAAGTGAACAGGCTGCTTCTGCCATGGTAGATGTTCCTAGTATAAACAGATATTCTGGGCCTGGTGATTTATCAGTTTTTAAGTTGTCTATCAGTTTTAGGACCATAGGTAAGATTCACACACACAAAACCAATGCATGGTGTGGCAGAACATTGATTTATATAGGGGCGTTATGATATTGGCTGATCTGTTTACAATACCCTTCCTAATAATCCCCAGCATAGCATTGGCCTTCTTTATTCCATTGGCCTTCCCTCTGTGTTTCCTGCTGCCCAGCTCCTGGTCACCATGGGGACCATTTAGGACGAGGAGATTGGATATATACCCCACCCTTCACTCAGAGTCTCAGAGCAGCTTACAAACTCCTTTCCCTTCTCCTCCCCAAAACAGGCACCCTGTGAGGTAGGTGAGGCTGAGAGAGCTCTTTCAAGAACAGCTCTGACAGAACTATGAGAAACTAGCTTCGTTTACTGCCTTGTGTGCCCCTAGAAGAATAGCCACTTGCCAACTGCCTTCCTTCCTCCTGGCGCTCCTTTTAAAATAGTGTGTCTAAGATGGTGGAGGTCTGTGTGGTACAGAGAAGCACTACCAGCATTAAAAGTTATAAAGTATTTATTAAAAAGAAAATTTTCACAAGCATATTTTTAGCACAGCACCAGACTGAGCGAAGGATTCAAAAGAAATGGGTAAAAGGCAATTTCTCTGTCCCTCTCTCTATACATGCCCTATCAGATGCTAAAATATAGGACAGGCTCCTTAGTTTAGGATGTTATGTATCTCCACAGAGTTTCCATAACCTTGCAGCTTCCTCCAGCTCTTCAGGCCAGCACATGGTTACTGGCTGCCTCCTCCAGACCTCATTTAAGAGTTCTGTCTGCTCTGATGGACTCAGCACAAAAGAAACCTTCCTTCTTGCTTCCAGGAGTTTTATCACCTCTCTTTTCCCCACCCACTGACCAGGTCAGGCCGGGTCAGAGAAGCGTCTCCTGGAGATTCTTCAGGAAGTCTCTCTAGTATTTAATCCGTCCAGTTCTCTGTTCCCTGCTTGAAGTGGGGGTGGGGAAGCTTGACCATCCCATTGTCTAGACCTATTAGCATTTGTATGAAGGTGGGCTGAGGTAAGTCTGGAAACCAATTGAACTGACTTCCCCCCCTCCCAGCCCATTCTCTGCCCAGAGAGAGAGAGAGAAAAACTTTGAAAACTCAGAGTGAATGTTTTGCACAAACCTCCAAAGAAAAAATGGATTTCTTCACACATGGTATGGCTCTTCTAGGTACCACTTTAGAACTTAGGGGTATATGGAGGTTTGCTTCCCTGCATGGATAAACTTCCTACATGTGAAATGCTTGCATGTCAGGTTGAAAGGTTTTACACTAGCCTTCTCCAAAATATAATAGGTTTCCAGATACAGTCTTTTTTTTTTTTAATGTGGAGGGAATGATTAAAACCTGTTCTCCCACTTACATTCTGAAATGGTACAGTTCCAGGAAGGACCATGCCCTGCATATTTACATTAACTGTAAGAACAGTGGCATTAGGAAATTCCATGGATGATTTAGCCGAATGGCATTCAGTAGCTAGTACATCCCTAACAGATGGTTGTCTGTCCTTTTGAAAAGTCTTTCTCTTAATCTGCTGGTGAGCTGCCGTTGCAGCTTTCCTAGATGTACGGTTTATGATTATTCCATCTTGTCCCGTCCTTATTGGATGAAGTGAACAGGCTGCTTCTGCCATGGTAGATGTTCCTAGTATAAACAGATATTCCAGTTACCAGTGTTCCGGCTAAACTGAGTTAGTGTGAGCTAGCTCACAGTATTTTAGCCTCCAGCTCACATCGTTTTGTCTTAGCTCGGGAAGGATGGCTCCAGAGCAAACTAATTTAAGCAGGAGCCAAATCGCTCACTCACAACTTTAAGCTGAGCTCTGAGCAGGAGCAGGAGACAGAGCTGCTAGAGGGGTGAGTGTTTTTTTACTTGCTTTCAGCTGAGGGGATTCAGCTGAGGATATTGTGTGGGAAGACTATGTTTGGGAGTGTGTGA
>NW_015169890.1:71348-71847 GCF_001447785.1 Gekko japonicus | reverse complement strand
GGATTATTAGGAAGGGTATTGAAAAGAGATCAGCCAATATCATAATGCCCCTATATAAATCAATGGTGCGACCTCATTTGGAATACTGTGTGCAGTTCTGGTCACCACACCTTATGGGGGGGTCAACAGTGGGAGGGCTTCTAATGTCCTGGCCCCACTGGTGCACCTCCTGATGGCACTGGTATTTCTGGCCACTGTGTGATACAGAGCGTTGGACTGGATAGGCCTTTGGCCTGATCCAACATTGGCATCTCTTATGTTCTTATGTTAATGCCAGTAGCTCACAAAGTAGAATTTTTGCTCACAAGACTCCACAGCTTAGAGGGAGCATTGCGAGTTACTGATGTTTTTACTGTGAGTTTTGGAAACTTGGGGGGGGGGGGCAGTGTTGGCAAGGCCGAAGTTAGTGGTGGTAGGAAAATCACTGGAAAAGTCCAAAGTTCTTTTTGTGCAAATTAAATTTGATCTCCAAAGACCTTAATTTTTAAAAAACCCTAGC